>NC_052117.1:5206003-5218779 GCF_012273895.1 Zerene cesonia
GTAATGTTGAGTGTTGTATGTAAAATAGGGACCATGAAGTGCCATTACTAGTTAAATATAATTGAATTTATTGTTGTGCTAGATATTGATTATGTTGTTTTTGATATATTTAGTTTTTGGAATATTTTATATGCTTTTTTAAAAACATTTCTATCTGTTTAGCGACTGTAATGGTATTTAGAATAAACTGACTTGACTTGAGATTTAAACAATTTTTAAACGCGCCCGCTGTATAAATATAATCCGCGGTCCAGAGATGGCATAAAACCGGCATATTATACCAGTATATAATGTGTTATGATAATTTATACGTGTTTTGATTTTTGAAACGATTTATCGATTAATGTTAATTTTAAAAGAAAATAAAATATGTATCACTTAGATCATTTCTTAGCATTGTTTTTAAAATATTGTGAACGTCGAAAATTTATCAATATAAACCTTAAATTCCTATCAAAATACAATAGCAAATTTTGTAAATTAAAAAAACAATAATAAATATCCCTAACTTCAAGAAAGTTCTAGTACATGTTACAGAAACATTATGTAATGGTTTTGATTCACAAAAACTGGAGATAAAAAGCGAGATAACCATTACATAATATATTCAGGATATGATTCCGTTACTGACATTACATGAACGTTATTCACTACTGTAACAAACGTAATACCATTATTCACGTCCGATATTGAATTGAGAATGCTTGTAAAAAAGACCGATGGAAACTGGAATTATTGATCCGGTACGGGTATACTGTTCATTAGTCTAGAATATAGAATATGTAAATCTTAATCCGTTGAAGATCCTCTTTTGTGGCTATGAGTTAGCGAAACAGAATATGCAAGAGATTTTCTTTTGGAACCTTCTCGAATGTTGGAATAATGTGGTTTTTCAGCAAGGGCCGCTTCAAGTATATATGTGATTATTTGTTTATACAACTGATATTTGTTAACAAAATCATTTTGGTGAAGAAAGTTAAGATTATTTTATATTTCAGAACGTCAATCTAATTATTTTGCACAACGATGTTAATTCTGCCGTGTCCTACCACTTTCATGAAGCTCCAATTGACACTGGCATCGCGTGCTTAATTCATATTGATGTGTAATATAATATCTATTATTTTAAAAAGTTAATGCAAAATAAATCGTTGATTTATATTTTTGCTCATCCAATTTTCACTGACTCTACATACGGGCGCTATATTATGTAAGTTACAATATTGTTACCGAGTCTCTACAAAAACTGAAAACTCTACACTCATAACATGTATCATTTACATAAAAGTCTATCTAAAAGTTCTCTATATTTTTAAAACTGCTACAAATAACGACTATGTGGACGCTAATAAGGGCAAGATAAACCTTCACATGAGCGTCGTAGCAACAATTAAGATAGTAATTAAAAGTGCATTAGATTTCAACCGTAATGAATGACTAGAGCGACACATGCATCATTAAAATATCATCAAAACTAAGAGTAAACACTTATTTAGTGATATGATCAGAAAATGGTACCAGTACCTAAGCGTGAACGTAAGTCTTATTACAATATATGCTAAAGCTAATTGGAATCTTATTGGGTTCGATATTTAAATAGAAACTACACTGATAAAAATACAAAGGTAAAAACACACATTCAAGTAAAGGAAATGGAAAGCGATAAGGATCGCATTAGTTGGACGGAATTTACATGTGTTTTGGCATCAAGGTCATACCTTAATATACGCCGGGTATAGCGTGAGAGTACTGTGTGGTTTTCACTCCAATGTCCTTATGTGCTACAAAGTCGCAGTCCAAAAGGCACCGAAATCTTGAGGATGTCAGGATGAGAGCAAGTCGAATCGCATCCAACCCGCCCGGCACACCACTCCGACCGATCAAAACATAGCTATCACGATTCTTCTTTTCGGCACACAGACTCGATTTGCAAAATTTATTCATCGCATCCGCCGAAAACAACTATAATATTTATATGCCACACCGACAAAACGCGAGCTAATAAAAGGACTCTCTAATGTTTTCCTAACGCCCGGCACGAATTAGCACCAATAAACTGTTGAAAAACACCATAGAACGCTAATGTAAATCGGCAGCCGCCGGAAAACTCGGAGTTCGCGAAACGCACGTGAGTGCGAGGCGCTCGCCGGCCACAGTACCACGCGATAAACAGAGAGCGCGGCTCAACAACACACGCACACATGCGCGCGACCTGTTCTCACTCAACACATGTACGAGCCTCGGCGCGCGCATTCTCGCTCGATCCCAAAATAGCCATCGCGTCATTATTGACCAATAGAATGTAAGCATTTATACGCCATATTTTGCGCGCATTGGTGAGCACTTCATTGACGGATTACTTACCGAAGTCAATTCAATTCGCGATTAACCGAAACTTTTGATAACTTAACTGATACGTACGAAATCTTACAATTATCAATTAATAATAAGCGACGATCATTATCGAGCTTAGATAATTAAGTAAGTTATATATATAGAAGGCACATTAATAATTTTAAGACGAAAATTTTAGCTCTATCTTGTGTAGAGTTATAAGATATATATAAATTATTATAAAAATAGCTTCTTAATTTGATAATCTTGTATTACGGCGGTCTTTGTTGGTAAAATAAATATCATGACAAAGTGATGTGAATAACTAATTTACGAAGACACACATACTATCAAAGTTATTGTTACGTTTCTCTATCATTATTATTACATTATTAGATTGCAGATTACTATTAAATATCACTGTACTTTCGTTAAAGTGAATTAAAAACTTTAGTATATATGTTATTATGGTGTTATATTTCGAAGTCTATTTATAGTCCATGTAACGTCCATTTAACCATTAATTAAAACTAATGGGTCAATGTCATTTTTCGTTAAATTTAAGTTTAATGGGACTGATCTTTTCGTTTATTATTTTGATAATAACGTGGTTTTATATTATTTGTCACAAATTAGATAAGATTTAGCGTAATCATTGTTATCTAGTACTTCTCTCTAGTAATTATTTTTTAAATATATTTCCTCCAATGAGTAATAGAAAGTTATAGCTGATAGCAACAATTTAAAGGTTATCTAGCCAAAGGATATGTTACAAAGAACAATAAAATACCTTATTGCTTGTTATAAAACATCTGATTAATATTTCAATATATATTATTAAAAGCATTATTTAAATAACAACTTTCATATAGCTATTTTGTATTTTATTAAATCGCTGAACACAAAGTCGTGTTGATCAGAATACGTAAGACTTGAGTAAACAATAGACATAAGAAAATGTAAAAATTTCAGTTGCCTGGTTTCCTTTAGATAAGGAAATTTTATATCTGATGTACCGCATTCTACAAAGAATACACGTTTCCACAAAATAAATCGTAGGTTAATAATTAAAACAAATTACAATAATCTGAAATCAACTCTATTATATTTGGCTCTTGAAAATTTCCTGATGTATACGCACACTCTTTGACGCATTAGATAATATAGTCTACAATGATATTGTATTGATAACGTTTTTGGTCAGATTCGCACAATTTTATTCTGTCTTTTTGTAAACGATTATATACACAGATTATAGAGAAAGATAAGAAAGTCTTTTCACTGCAGAGTCTAGAGACTCATGTTTTTTTTTCAATGCTCTATCATCGATTAATGCTTGGAATTAAATTGCTTAACCAATTAGTTATTAGTATGCCGTAAGAAATGTTTGCATTTTTTAGTTCGTTAAAAATGTAGAGTTACAATAATATCATGATTCAAGTTTTTATGTAAAAAAAAATATTGATTTATTAAAAAACAAAAATATCTAGAGAGTATTCAAAGCATGTACTTAGTTATTAATCTGTACCACGATTTTGGTTTTAAATTACTTGTGCCTTGTGTTGATTCGGCCGTATCATTCTCAAACTAGTGACCAAAGCTTTGTCCAGATTAAAATGTTTTATTTACTGGTGTATCCATAATATGTGCTATTGGTACATTAAAGCGAATAACAACCATACAATTATCCAAACAAAATTGATAGGAAATTACTGTCATTTCCACTAAGACCCAACTTCTTGAATTTTATCTGAAATATCAATTACAAGTAAATCCCACAAACAGGCGACGTCGGAAACGTCGCATCCACGGGCGAGATAGTGTCGCCAGCTAATCCGAGTAAACTGTAATAGATTTAAAGTATCTGTATTAATTAGGGCGGGCTCAGATAACTGGTACAGTCGTTAAACGAGAATGTTCTGGAAGCATGTTTTTTGTGATGCAACCGAAAGTATTATAGTGTTAAATATTTGTGACATTAATTGAATGTATACTGCACTTCTCATGTGTGATCTCACATAATTTTATTTCATTGAGTATTTCAATTTGTTATTTTTTCTAAAAAATTATACATAACATTAGTATAAACAGTTAGTTTTGTCGAAGTTTACCTGAATGATAATGTGTCATTTAAAGCCAAATTCATATCATTGTTTATTTTGCGCTCAGAGACCCAAGAAGCCTGTTGGAGCGAAAAAATAACTCACAACATTTTGTGGTCAAAGAAATTCGAATATCGAAATACGTGTTGTAACTGCAATGGGCTCAAAAGAAAGAAAAAGGACAAAAAAAGCGTGGTAAATTATATAGCTAAGGCCGTGACTTTCTCCACACCATATACTTATATAGTATTATGTTATCTGTGACACTAATAAAGATAATACATCACCTAAAAGTTGCACCAATCACCATATGTTAGCAGGAATCCTCGGAATCGGGGTCTTCTATGCATCATAACAGGATCCTGTTAATATTATCCTGAAATACTGCTCCAGACTTATAATTACATATCCCAATAATTATAATTAATAAATCTAAACAATTGATCTGCTCAATGCTATAATGTTTAAATATTAACATATTATAACTATATGCAAAAGTGCATAACTTATGACTTTTTTGCTATGAGGTTTTTGAGCTTTCTTACTAATTACTTAACCCGTGGGCACACGTATGGTAACCCTGATAAAAATTTGCTTATGGGCTAATCCAGAGTATAGTTGAACTATTTTTTAAACAAATTTATAAATAAGATAAGATATGATAAATCGACTGCTGTATTAAAAACCAAACAAAACTCCTTAAACTCTGCTAGATATTCCAATAGAAAATGTTAGACAGCCACCTTTGTTTCAATCGGTTTTTCAACAACCGGTAATTACGTACGAAGGACATTTGTGCTTTGTCAACGCGCCATTAAATCTGTAAGTAAAAGTATGACATAATGTCAGCGGCATACGATTGAGGACTACCACTTGACACATTGACGGGACAAAGGCACGGTATAAGACTACAATTTATCTGCCGCAAAGATGTTTGCGCGACAGAATAATGTAGATACGGCTTCCGTGTATTCAAATATCTTTACCAAATTAAAACAGACCAGTTTCCACTCTATTACCGTGAACAAAGAAGTAGTTTTGCTTAGCTATTATACTAGAATATGTATATGGTAAAATGGCAATGACAATCACAAAACCCCGCCTCCGTAGTCGTGACAATTCATTGATAAAGTATGAATGATTTAATGTAATTACATTGCACCGTAACTTACATAAATTTTACAAGGTAGTAAAGCATATAAGGTTAAGTTTTATGATGCGAACTGAGGCAGCATTAAATAATAAAAAATTACACAATATTTCGGAAGCGTGCAACGGTAGATTTTAATTTTTATTGGCTCTTAAACATTTACAGATAAAATTACGAATATCTTGTTCATGATTGTTATACATTGTGTTTTTGCGATATCCGATAATACAAGCTGATAATACTTGTTTTTGTAGATTTATTTTTATCTAGATTTAATGCGACAACATTGCGATCAAAAGTCTTTAAGTATGCACTCTTAAATGGCTATAAATCAATTTAAAACAACTGCGGACAGTATTTATATATAGATAGTATTTATAGTTGACTATACATAAATAATTGTAAGAAAAATGTTCCATATATGCCCAACATTAAACCCATGCCTCGATTAGACACCGAAAAACTCTCATAAAATCACATGTCATGAAAATTGATGTCCTTTGTTCCCAGTTGTAAATCTAGCGTAGACAGAGGGTGCACCTAGAACACCATTAATAACGGAACGTCACGAGATTCTCACTGAAAACATACACGTGCTCCCCGATAATAGGAAGACATTAAGATTATTTAGAGTATGAAAATATATGTGAACGCTACCTTTGACAAACGACGGCAAGGAATCGTGAATGGTACAAATGGTTTTTTGTAATGAAGTTTTGAAATGCTAACAAAGGAGTCGTCGTGGCAATAATGTGCTGTAAATTTTACGTGCTCAGAAAAATCTATTATGTTAAAATTTGTTCGTGCTTATCAATTTCAAGCGATTCGGTAATCATTTCAATCTTAATTTTATGTCTAGATACGTGTAAATTTTATTACGTTTTACGAAAACAGTACAAATTTAAATTGATATGTATCTTTATTTTTAGGTATAGCAGTGAACTCAAGCCACGTCAACCAAAAATTTACATTATAACCTTCATAAATTTTCCATGATATTCTACAATATTATAACAATGCTTTACTTAGCCTTAGTTCACGATGGTTTCATAAAGAAGTCTCCATTTAAAACAGGTGCCTAATCCACCTGTCTCCTTAACTCTAATGTCGAAATTCGAAACTGTAGCAGGTGCTGAAATTCGGAACCATTATAAAATTTCAAAAATTTTACGTAATATGATCGTAATATAGGTCAATTATAACCGTGATGAACAAAAATATATATGTATATGTAGAAAGAGACTTTTTAATGAAGTCCATGGCAAAATAGTTTTAATAACCATACTCACATATTTTTCAATACAAACAGAAATATTTGAGGATACGTTTATTGCAGGTTTTTAACGTCATTCAATTCTAATATAATCCTATTAATATTATAAATGCGAAAGTTTGTAAGTATGGATGTATGGATGTTTGTTACTCTTTCACGTAAAAACTACTGAACCAATTGCAATGACATTTGGTACGTAGACAGCTGGATAACTGGAATAACATATAGATAACTTTTTACTCCGATATTCCTACGGGATACGGACTTACGCGGGTGAAACCAAGGGGCACAGCTAGTAATACAATAATCCAAAATAACAATTATGATAAATAATACATTTTTCAAGCAGTCGTATGCAAGGATAAAAATTAGTTCATGGTTCAAATCATATAAAAATGTTATTAATCAATATCTATTAATGTGAGAATCCTCACTCATAAAATTACAAAAAAATAATGACTAGACTGTGATATATGAACAATCGTTTATAATCCACAGATCATAAAACAATATTCCATTAAATATTTATCTCTAGTGATTTCACAACAACATATCCTCAAAACAAAATGTGTACATGATTAACCAAATATTTTGACAGGCAAATCGGCTGCTCAATCAATAGGTTAATTTATTAAATAAACACAATAAGCATATCTTAGCGGCCATACAATCTGCCATTACATACAGCCTCAGTAGAGGTGCTAATCATTTAAGCACTATTCAAGGTCTTTGATTTTATTAATATGTGAAGCTCATCAAGATTTTAAACGGTCGAGGTTAAAAAGCTCATAGGTATGTTATTAGATATTTATTTTATGTAAATATACATTTAGTTATGATTTTTAAAAATGTTTGAACAATCATTTGTGGGTATCTTAATTATATTGTTTATTTTAATGCAGTATTAAATAAAATATTCCTTCATTAAGCGTCAAAGTATCGTTCACAATTTTCTCTTTAATTTAAAACTTTTCCGGCTACTGACCCTTGACGCCATCTCTATAACAATATAATATAATTATTATCTAGAAATATATTTATAAATAGCACCTATTATATAGTAATTATTATCTTAATTATAAGGAATGCCTCATAGCTTTTGGAAAAACATTGAAGGTTTTTATATGTTTTGTTTCTTTGTCATCATTCGTCCTTCTTGAATCACCGTTAAGAACTAGGCCAGACTCCACGTGGCCACGCTCGCTGGTAACGTCGAACGTCGCTGAAACATAGCGAAAAATATCAATATAATTCATAAATATAAAGCGCGTTTTAAGTCCGATAAAAAGTCTTCAATTTCTAAATGTATAAAACTTACTCGCGTACACTAAAACGTAAGAAACTACTAAGTTTCGTATTTGTTGATTTCATATTCAAATTTATGGTTAAATATATGAAGCCTAAAAAAATTGCTATTTAGGGATTTTCATAATTATACTTAAAAGGGTGGAAGGGTCGACGGATGGGATGTATCTGTGTTCATTTAGTTATTCAGGATAGATTTTTACTTGATTCAAGTCGGGGTAGGCTAGACTATGACATAAAACTGCAGATACACTAATATTATAAATGTGAAAGTTTGTTTGTTTGGATGTTTGTCGGTCAATCACACTGAAACTGCAAAACGGATTTTGATGAAAATTGGTATACAGACAAGGTATGAGCTGACTTGGGTGATAGGACTTTTTATCCTGATTAAATGTTCCCTTAATCTTCCCTGGATAAAACATTAATCCTCATATCCGGGCGGAGTCGGGACGAGCGCCTCCTAATAAATGAAATAGTGCTCGATTTTTTAAACTGTACATATTATTTAAATAACAAAGAAAATCTCTAAATGTCTGAAAATTAGTTTTCATAATTGAGCTTCTTATGAATTCACTTGTTTTCTACTACACCCACTATCTATTCATAGGTAGGTATACTGGGTTGGTATACCCGGGTTATTATTCCACAATGTGGTATATACTGTATGTTGTTTTATACTATACTAAAACAAAACATAAATTCCGAAATCTCGTCTGAAATTTACGTTAAGATTACTTAATTTTTGATGATGTTATGATTAGTATTAATTTATAGTTAATGTCTAGTCACTATAATATCTTCATATTAAATATTATAACTTTAAAGACAATCGTCTTGGAGGGTGTGGTATCTGATGATCTTGAAGCTAAATTCTTAACAAATTATTCCGATAGTAGTGATCAACACGATTTAAATTGAATTAATTTCGCATTAAAAAAAAGTATGGATAACGATGTCATGTAAAACGGATTTGTAGGTATAAAAATCAGTATTGGCAGCTTCAATAAATTATCAAATCGTCTGATCTTTTCGTCATAATTAAATTAACACATTAATGAATAAATATATTAAAATAACACCCAAACATGTATTTATAAATCAATACACGATTTTAATTACACGCTGTCAGACTTAAGATAAATTGTAGCATTACTATCATGGCTATTTTTGACTCATGCTCAAAACAATCTTCATTCCTATAAAAAAAACCATCACGTTCGTACTTACGTACCTATGTGTGGCCCTTGATTCATTAATTTTCAAGACACATTTTTTATAAGTCATGGAAGAACATTGAAATCTGAAAACTATTAATTTTAAATTTACTAACGAAACCATCATTCATATCATTCATACTGATCTATATCTATACTTCTATACTATTCATAAACAGCTGAAGAATTTCTTTGTTTTTTTTTTGTTTGAACAATTAATCACAAACAATGAATCGACTTCAAAAAAATTCTTTCACCGTTGTCTTGACTGTAACATAAATTGCTCTAAGTTCATTCTAAATTATTTCACCATTAGATGCATTTGTGATCCTTGAGTGATATAGGCTACATAGTATGTCATATTCTGTCGACTAAAACCCAGCCCCGCAGACAGCTGGTATAATATACAATTGCATTTCTATTATATCTTAGAAACATTCTGCGCTGATAAAAATATCAAAACAAGCTTCTAAATAAATTTTCAAGTTGTAATACCAAAAAAATGTTTTTTTTTTCGAGCATTTATGGTATTTTTTATGAAAGAAATTGTACGACAGTAATAGTATAAGCTTAAAAATACAGTAGAAGGTTGGTATAATTTTCGTATTCTCTCCAACTGTACATTTAGAGGAAATACAGTTGTTTTCGCTGTTATGGAATAAATCGTATCAGTGTTGAAGATATTTTATTTGTAGAAAACATAATATATAATGTTTTTAATTTTATTCAAGTACTTGAAAATATCACAATGAATTGTATATTTTATTATAATATTCCCTTTCAAAACAAGAAAATGCTATTCAGACGACATGCGTAGAAGGATATTTAGTTTGTGAGACCTTGGCATTTGAAACGAATCAAAAGACGATACTAAACTTTGCGGCCACTTCATACACACTTGAATAACGTTTTTAAAGTTCACTTAAAAAAGATAGGTAACAATTTCATATTAATTCCATAAACCTTATTCTCTTAATATAAACCGATTACGATAAATCAATAATGAGTTTTAATTAAGCTTTGAGTAACAGACAGTATTATAAAGTGAGCTCGTGAACGTAAAACTCAAGTGTTAATAAAATGTAGCAACATTACTCTTGGCAGTATTATATTATTGTGCTATTGGTAATGTCTGTTACATGCTAAATGAAATGACTCTGATTTTTCGTGTATTAAAACCATTGGAGGACAGACACAATTTGCCACTGTAAAGCGTTGTATGTTATTAAACGAATAGTAGAGGCGGTAGGAAGTTATAGTAACTAACGCATCTAAGAAATTCATAATTTGTCTTCATAAACGTCAGTTGGTTAACGAAATAATTGTTTACAATATTGCGGTCAGTAGTGACTTAACATAGTATCATATGATGACTAAAAGGATCCAACCCACGGACTTAAAGGACGAAACTTGAAGGCAACAGGTTGTGGCCATGACTCAATCCTTCGATGATGTAATGCTTCGTAATTGATTCAGTGATTCGCTTCTAATATTGCTGTAGTGATGCCAACGCGAATGAACAATTTTGTCGATGATTCTGCTAGGTGTCCCGAAGCCAAGAATTTCTGTCATTTTGAGACGAAGCAGCTGAAAGCGTCCTATGTGTTTTCAAATGTGAATTTTGTTAATATTTTTATCATCATATTTTTGTTTTAAATCTCACTATTTGAGAAATATGCTAAGTAAAATTGCATTTCATTTTGATTATTCACAATTCCATTGTTACTCCATCCAAGCTCGTTTTTAATAAGTAACCTAAAGTTCTAGTTATAAATACTTATATAAAAGTATCTAATATCTAATATTTAATCATAAAATTTTAAACTCTGACAAAATAGTTGGTAATTCAATTTTGTAGCAGATATTAATACCAACACTTAATGCAATATCGATAATTATATGCAAACACTATTAGCTTTACTTGCATGTATAACACGTCACTAAGCTAAACGTCACAGATGACGTGAAGAAGGCTTGAAAGTGATTTATAAGTGTTTATATGTTATTTTATTTTGTTTATTGCGTAATGTACTGTATGAATTATGTGTCATCGAATGTAGGTATGTAGGGTAAGGATGCAAAGCAGATTAAACAACTGGAAATTTTTGAATACTGCTCTCCAATTTATATACAAGTGAATTATAATAGATCAATGCATATGCAGTTTTTTTATCATATTTGTAATTATGATTCATCTTTGTAAGTTATAATTCGTATAAGTATAAGAAGGAAAGTCCTGCTCGTTTATTTTTCTGTGTTAACCGTATTGAATTATCTCAGTGTTTTCTTATTATAAAAAAAAAATATAATATTGCCCAATACCTACACATGCAGTAATCTCATTTCCAGAATACGGGTTTTTATTTTTTTAAATACCATATTATAATACCAGTATTTTTATCTTATAATTATTTTGTGTGATAAAATCTACTAAAAATTAAATTTGCATTATTTTGATACAAGGTTTCATAGTAGTTTATATAAGGTGATACGTTTATTATGTTTACGAAAGCACCACAGGTTAATTAATTCCTCTTATCGCTTTATATGCCATCTTTGAATCTGTTCTGCACAATTTTGTTTCGATAGAAAAGCTTCGACATTTCACCATAAGTCAAACATCAAAAGTTGAAGAAGATTTCCAGTAGAAGTTTGCTTGTAACATACGGATGAATGTCAAAAAACTTCGTTTCTTTGCTATAATATACAAGCCCGTATTTTTTGTTGGTTAAAAAAATGTACCCTTAAAAATTATATGTTATATTGTATCTGGGCAATGTATAGAGTATCAGGAGCTTTCTAGCAATGCTTGCCATATAAAATTGACAACAATATTCATAATAATATTGGATACAGAAAATATTCTATACATTGCCTAGATATTGTATAGAATACCGCATTATACAGATTGCCGGTGGCATATCTACAAAAACATCTTAGATTATCTTTGTATTACGTGTGCTTCGCTACTTCTTTATGCAGAAAATGTTATTGATTTTCCAGATAATAATATCAGTAGCACTACCGATCGGTAACTGTGAGATTCATATACGTCAATGCTTATTCTCTTAATGTGTATGATAAATATTCCAATAAATTGACCATACCTAAGGCAGGTCTTACTTTTCTGTTAACAATAAATTTTGTTGTAAATATATTTTCTGATGTTTAATATGAAACAATCGTAGCACTTGAGAAATTTTGAAAGAATAGAAAAAATTTGATCACGAGGCAGGATTCGAACCTGCGTATCTTGCCTAACCGTAGCAACGCCTAGCCTCTCGGCCACCCGTGATCCTGCCACACAAAAAAAAAATTTCTCATTTATAAAGCATTTCAATGCTATAAAACTAAAAATTAATTTTAACAAAGGCCGCGTTCCATCGATACAATAT
>NC_052117.1:5219779-5252829 GCF_012273895.1 Zerene cesonia
ATCGTAGCACTTCCTTTCAGTTGTTTCCAAACGCATACCGCTTACCATCAGGCTATGTGTAAGCTCGTTCACCTTCTAATATAAAAACAAGAAACAACGTTCACCATATACCTACATAGTTTCTGTCCTAACCTTTCAATTAGATCTTTTTAAATTATACTATCGCACGCATTGCTCCAACATTGTTGTACCTAATAAACTGATATGCGTGAAATATTAGTGTGACAGGCCAAGTACGACTGATAAAAAATTTAACCAGAGGCGCAGTTCATTTCGTGATCGAATGTATATATTGTATTTTTCCAATTGCAACTCCGAACTTATTATCAGATTAAGAATTTAACGTATTCAAGAGGTTCCGTAGACATAATTAAAAATAAAAGATTAATACAATACACTTTAAACAGTATACAAGGGTGGTAATGGTTTTAATAGTCATAGCTGTATGTACTGCAGGTGTAAATATGCAATAGATTTGAGACGAGAGATACTAATTGTTTATGTTACTATGATGATTGTATATTCATAATTATAGATTACGTAATAAAAAGATAACTCGATTCATCTGCACATCATCGTTGATCACTACTGCTCCAATCTTCGAAGGTGATTATTGTGAAAAAGTGCCATGTCCAGAATCAAAATTCTATGTCATAAGACAACAGCCTATACGCTTCGAAAAAAACTTGCCAAATATAAATATATTATTCGAGATCTGTACCCCTACAGTGGGATGAATTATACCTGATAGTGATTGTAATATATTTACTAACTTAGAAATAAGAAAAAAAAAATCAATACCTAGAAGGTATAATTTATTTTAATCTATATGGATTAAAACAAAGATATTCAGATCGATTAAAGACGGGTTTAGTTTGATGATTGATTAACATGGCTTTCAATGGAATGTCTCTTTTTTATAACAATGTTACTTCTTTGTTTTGACTATGTACATAGTAATATTTAAATATATAAATTAACCTTTGTCATCGCTATTTATCAGAAATCGTAAAGATAGCTTCCATCAAAATGCTAGTCCATATGAGTATCTATAATAATGTAGAAGGAAAATAAGTTTGTTTAAAGAATTATTTTTTCTAATTAACCTAGGTACCAACTGTTTATTCTTGTCGTGAAAGTGTTCACATAGATTCCTAATTTGTTATCCTCCTTCTTAGAATAGTTTTGATATATTTTTATATTGGAACTGAAACCACACAATAAGCAGACATTTATTGAGAATAAATGTTTATTATATTAGCTATTAACTAAGCAATAATTGCAAAAAATATACATATTATTACTTGTACTTTTAAAGTTTCAGAACTAAAATTATAAGTCCTTGGAAATTAATGAATCGTTAATTTTGCACTAAAGCGGCACCTCAGAAATTTAACGGTTGTGTAACTTTAAAATGTTGTTTTATTGTATTGATTACATTTTGTAATTGCAATTAAATATTTATCTTCTCATAAAATTTATATAGCATTGATAACAATAAAATGCATGCAAAGGTGATAAATACAATAAATAATTGCTTCAATCCACACTTATAAGAAAGATAACTGCGTTTTTGGACATTTTTCATAGCTAGTTTTAAACATCTGGTGGCAGGATTGATGATCATGAAATATTATTTAATTGTTTTTCCATTTCTTAGTGTAGTGACGTGCCATCAATTTACTCATTTTGACCCCTTTTGATGCGGAGAAGTTTGTGGAGAAGGCAAGAAGAATTTGAACCTTCTTTATGAGATTATAAAAGACATTGTTTTTCTAAATAAGTTATGTATTAGTGGCATAAAATGAGCCAGCTCGCACCGGGGTAGGTACCACCCCCATATGCGCATGAAAAATTAATATAGGCTTATTACGGACCTAACTCTGACTTAGGTATAATAAATGTTTATCTGTTAACATTTCAACTCACTTCAACTTTACTACAACGTTACTACATTATTATATTTCAATATCTCTTATGCGTTTAGGATTGGCTGGAAGACAATTTTAATATTTAGTTAGCATATGCTGAGTAGATTATTTTTTCAGCACCACACCGATTAGTTATAAGTCCACCTTTTTATTATTCGTTTTGTAAAGATTTCGCTAACCTCATCATGTAGTATTAAGCATTCTTTCTTCTATCTTCGACTTTTAAATTCATTTATTTTTTTTTTTTGTTTTTTAGCATTGTGGGACTGAATTGCACAAATGAGCAAGATGTATTTGAAAATAACAAAATGATTCAGTAAAAATTATGTTCTAAATCTCAGGCAGTACATTGTAACCCGATTAGAATCCATACCATTCGAATTATTTCCTTTACACAGTAGCTATGCATATACCACATGCTTTAGAAATGAAAAAGACAAATGAGGTTACAATATGACAAGAATTTGGCCACACTTATAAATAGACGCTTTTTAATTTACATAGGAAACAGCTAGCCTTAATAAATTCTGTAATACGTACTTATCCGTTGCTCGAGAGCTTTGCATAAAGTTCACGCATAGTTAATGTATTCCACGACCGCTGAGCTCATAGCCTTTAATAGAATTCTCAATCAGCTCAAATGATCAACGGTACAGACTAGAACCTTAAGTATAGATTAAATGTTTTTCAGCCTAAGCTGATTTCTTAGTTTCAGTTAAATTTTTATATTGCTTTACATGCGACGTCATGTAAATTTTAGATGTAAAAATGCATCATTAATTGATAAATGAAAAGAACTCACAACATAATTTATCTGCCGATTTTAGCTGGTAACTGTTATTACAATAGTATCATCATACTTTTGTATTAATATTCCTTAGCAGCTGTGTCCGGCGGTTTCACTACGTCGTACGTAGCCTTCTACCATAAGTAGACTATCTTGCACTGATATATTTTTTTGGACCATTGGGCCAGTGGTTAGGGAGATAAACGCGTAAAACAGCCTTTTCTGATTTATATTACTACTACTACTGATAGAAATATACGTGCATAGAACTCTATGAGATTTGACGGTGTCTAGAGAGTTTTAATATAGAACTACCTCCATTATGCTCGATAACTTCCATCTTAAAGCTCACTTGGTAATTTAGGTATCTTTCACGATTTATAACATAAATTTTATTTTGTGCATAAATTTGTGAAGGCATCTTTGAAATTTCTTAATTTTACATAGAATATATTTTAACTACCAAAACACATGTTTGCATAACTAGTATTTTATGTACAGGTGAGTATTTACTAAAACATGTAATATATTAATGGCATAAATTAAGCCAGCGTGCACCGGAGAAAGTATCAAACCCCAACAGAAGATCAGTGTGAAATAGTAGTATGTGAATGGCACTGTGTTTCATACGGCAAGTGCAGGGAGCCAGAGGCAGCCTCTGGCTTTTGAATAAACGGTGTCACATGATTGATATGTAAAACGATGTCAAATACATTGGTGGATCATTTTTGTATCCGTTGGTTCTAAATCACTCATAATGTGCATTATGATACAGTTTCTAAATATAAGCCAGGGTGATAAGAAGTCTCCAATTTCTAAAGTTGTTTCTGAATTCAGAAACTAAATTCAGTGAAGTGTAATAGGCGCTCTTTTACCAAAAGTGGACAATGCAGTTCACGGTAGTGAAATGATTGATGAATGGACGGTGGTACATGAAGATTAGCACAGGTAGTTCGCAGAAGTAGTACATTTACGTAATGTTCAAGTAAAATTAGCACGATTTTAAAATAGTCCATATTTTTGAGTTGAGAGTTCCCTGTTGGCTCTTCTCTGTAGAAGAAAGTTCTATCTGAACCAGTGGTACATAAATGATAAATCTTTGTTAAGATAATCCAATACATTTTCTAAAAGAAATCTACCACAATTAATTATAAATGTTTGAGTGTGAATTTCATATGATACATGTACAGCTTACTCACACCACTGTTAAATAATTAGGCTTAATTTTTTTTTGAAAACTTATGTTATCTAGTGGGTAGTTATTCTATACATTTAACATTAGGCCTACCGCTGACTTCATAATGATAGGCGTGTCGCAAAGGAATTTCATGTACAGAGGAACTAATTTCTATAACCGACTTTATTCAATATTCAATCAATATGCAACATAGACCCTGTCATTATCCATTCCGCTAACATTTACTAAGTATAAGTTGTGAATGTCGACGATGCAAGTGTGCTACGTTACTCATTGTTTAAGTACAGTGGCTAATAAAGGTGACTGGAGAAAATTACGTCGAAAATGTCATTATATTAATTATTTCAACTAAGAATTGTAACCCAAAAATGATAACGAATGGTTTTACAATTATGTATAATGGAGATTATATCTGAGCATGTACACTATCTTATATAAAAACAATCAAAGTATCCCTGTCGTGCATATTGTTGAAGTGTAGTTTCAATTTTTGTTGGATTAAACTTAATCTAGATTGTTCAGAATGTTATGACAAAATATAGAGGATTTAATTTCTCATATTTCCATCTGCTTATTTTTTATTAGTCGCGCTGGTGTTCTTGTTCATCGCTATTGATTATTTTAAAAAGGGGTGTCATTAGTTTGACGTCGATGTCTGTCCGTCTGTCTATGACATCGTAGCTTCCAAGCCGATGGATCGATATCCATGATATTTTTTTAAAGTCGATGCGATGGTTCTTAGCTATGTTTGTTGAAAATCGTTCAAAGACACAACAAAATGCCGGATTAAATATGAAAAAGATTTGGATTTTTTCTGTATTGGATTAATATAAAATTTCTGAAGAATTTAGATAGTTACCTAATATACCCTTAAACCCAGTACATAGGGCACATTTTTCATAGTTCTTGCGCGCGCGGTTTAGTCGTAGTACACAGAATTTCCTATGTAGAAATGTGAATGACAAAACTAAGAATAGGAATGTCAAAGAGCCTCAATGTGTCATTTGAAAAATACGATTTACTTAGAAAACCTTTATCAATATATATCATTTGGGTTATTTGTTTAAGTTGTTGTTTAAGTTGACTCTTTCATCGCATTTTATTACAAAGGTTATTGCATAACTCAGTTTATTATTTGGTTGGTTTTAACTGATATAATGTCTTGTTGATGGTTTTATAGTTATTCCTGTACGTAGTTGGATATTGGAACGCATAGTCGCAAATACATCAGAACACACTATATTATGTTGCTTTATGATGTTATTAAAAAACACGAATTTAAAATAAAGTATCGCATAGTATTTTATCAAATGAACACAGTCATATTTCCTTGTGCAATGGATTTGGTAGGCGAATGGGGCTTCATTTGATTTATATTATTCATTCAGTAATAAATTCATCTTGATTGCAAGAATTGTGGTATTTCCCTATTAAAGTACCTATCTATGAGTATTCTTCTGTGTAATATCACAGGCAACATAAAATAAGGTAAAATTTGAATCACATTATGATATGAATAATTATCTAATGTTATACCGTTAATCTAATATATAAAATTCTCGTGTCACAGTTTTCGTTGCCATGGTCCTCCGAAACGGCTTGACCGATTTTGATGAAATTTTTTGTGCTTATCCGGTATCTATGAGAATCGGTAAACATCTATTTTTCATCCCCCTAAATGATCAGAGTAAGGCAGAACAGCGTTTGCCGGGTGCAGCTAGTGTAATATAAATATAACCTGTAATCTCTTTTTCTAACGGAGACATTGGAAATGTCTACTAAAATATTTTCTAATTAAACAAATTAGTTTTTTTTATAAATGGATACGAGACAATTTTATATTGAGAAGTATATCCAAATGAGAATATGATCAATAACAAATAAAAAAGTTGGTTTGAAAGATTAGAAATTTAAAGCCATATAAAAGAAGAGAATTGAAATATAATATAAAAAACAAAAAAAACTATTTCATCGCATCAAGTTAATTATAAATCAGAAGATTATAATAACTTGTTTTCATAAAATATCACGATATATTGAGATATAAATACTTACTCGCGCTTTAGATGATTCATTGGTCTAAGCCGGTTTCAATGATGACAATACACCATTATATGATAGTACCTAATAACGTTTTTTATTAAATAACCGCCTATCTAGAGGCGAAGCGATATAAAGTATGACTATATTACATTCAAACACACTATAGGTTCCAACTAGCTAGATGAAAAATATGTATATACCTGCCTTTTTCTTAATATTAATTAGTTTAAACATTTAAAAAAATACATTGTCAATTAGTAAAGCCACAGCTAATATAATTAATACCTTGCGAGTAAAGCTGAAAATTTTGTTTTATTAAATGTAAGTTTAATTTGAAAAATATTTTTAGTTTTTTTTTTGTTATGTCTGGTTTTCAAATGATTATAAAAAACATTGTAATAAACACATAAGTAAACAAATATCTAGTTACAAAGAAACCTTACATATGCTATTACTCATAAATATTGCTTAATAATTGATTAACGTATAATTATTAACTGCCTTTTCTGAGAAGTATTGATTAAAACAATTGAATACTGAAAAGCTGTTAAATTAAAAACATGTAGGTACCTACACTAAAATAATTAACAATGTCAATGTTAATCTAATATCAGGTAACAACCCTTTTAAAGTGCTTAGTGTTTTTCAACCGACTTCGAAATAAGTAGGATGTTAAGATAATTCTACTGTGTCAGTTACCTCATGACCTTTTACTGGGTGAACCGATTTTTGTGATTCATTTTTTTATTTAAAAACTGGTGCCTCCCATGTGGTCCCATTTAAATTTGGTCTAGTTCTGACAATTTGAAGGCGGTTTAGCTTATTTATTAAAAAAATAATTCAGTATAAAACTGAATGTTACCTAAATTTAGTATGATTGCACACAACCTATACCTATTATACGATTAGTTAGAAGTGTACTTGGATATTTAATAGACTTTAATTACATAAACACAAAATTAATATATAATTGGACGTTAATATGGTCCGAAATCAAATGCGTGTGTATATGTATTTCAAATTCTATTCAACTCTATTTGATAACTCAAGTTGAGCAGTTGAGTACAAGAAGTATACCTAGATGAAGAGCGATTTACGTAGTTTGTTTCTAGAAAAGCTAAATACGAGTTTATAGTTAGGTAACTAAATATTTTTGAATATGCTTTTGAAGGGATCACACGAAAGTTACAAAAACTGAAGAGTTATAAAAGTATGACGCCAATTTAATAATTTAATTGCAATTCTTCAGCCGACAAGTGGGGCGCTTTCAAATAACTTTTCTGAGAAGTTGGTAAGCGTTTGCCAAGTTTCAAAAGTACCATTGCCATTGCCAGATATTTCGATGTCAATGTTCAGTGTAATGTAATCAAAGGTCCACATAAAAGAACCTTATCGTTTCGTGTGGATGCGAATAAGGTTTTCAAGTTTTGATAAGAATTGGATAAGGAGTGGAAAACCACAAATAAAATTTTAAGGTAAATTTACCAATGGTGCTCCCATTTTGCTTTTTGCTGCTTTGCTTGTAACTTGAAAATATGAAGTCTTTTATCTACTGTTTTGTACTTTCGCAAATATTTAAAAAATATTATTGTAATTTTACGATAATTATTACAAACATTTCAAATGCCTTCCAATCATTGTTTACTACTTGTCCCTGGAAACGCCGTTTTACCGCCGTAGAACACAGGTTTTCTTAAGGGTATGATATATACTTTACAATTAATATTAGGACATACTAACAACTGTATTCTGCTCTTTGTAACGCTCTTCAGCTGCACATCTGGTCAACACAACAAACAATTGTTCTTAATTGGGTGAACGTTATTTCATAAAATAATATGATTAGTTAAAAACGGAAACGTTTTTTGTTTTAAATTATCGTAAATAGTACCCGCATGTACTGATCTGTTTAAAAAAAATCTTTTCAAGATTCTAAAATACAATTAAATATGTCATTTGAACAAAAAAGTAGGAACGTTGGTATAGTTAATAAATATGACATAATAATACAAATTAAAAATTAAATAACCAATAGTCATATAGTCTCGTATCTTGTAAATTCGTCCATGCTGTTACAGAAAAAGTAAAAAGTCATAAAATGACGTTTAGCTGTCAGTGTCATGAGAGTGTCATCATTTGACTTAAAATTGGGGTTCATATTTCATTGTTTTGTAGTTGCTGTCTATATTTAGATAAGCATATTCTCACGGTTTTAAATTAATTTACACATTCTTTTATTTAGTATTATATACCTTTGTAAATTTACTTTAATCATATAAGTGAATATGGGTCGGAAACCACAGTCAAAGCCAAATGAAAAAGAAAACAAATTTAATCAACTTAAACGAAAAGAACTTTTAAATATTGTTCAGAAGCTGTTAAATTTAACAACGGTATTCTATGGAACGGGTAATGTGACGAAAGTTTGGGATCATCATAAAGAAATTGAACCCCTTATCAAGGAAATTACTAATTTAGAAATTTCCCCAAAAAAGCCGCAAATAGTGTCACGACAAGCCAATGTAGAAAAGTATGTTAATTGGTTGAAAGATAATGGAGCAGAATTTGATGGTATGTTTTTCTAATATTATATATTCTCTTAGTTTTCATTAATTGGTGCATAAAACTTTTATATTATGGTGACATACTATCACACATTAGCATTGAATTCTTATTTCAATATTTAATTAGTTATTCTAAAAAATTAACTATGCTTTGACAAAAATTAAATCTAATTTATAATCCTATAAACTGCAATAACCTAATGTTTTCCACCTATCTGTCTAAATTGTAAAGCCGCTGGTCAGAAAAAATAAGTTTATCTCATTAAATTATTACATACTTTTTCCAGGCATTGAAATAGCTGAATTTGTTGGCTATGATCTCGGCTTAAAAGCTTTGAAAGAGTTTCCAGAGGATTCCCTCATCCTGACAATACCACAAAAAGTTATGATGACAGAGAAGGATGCACATAAATCAGAGTTGTCAGAATTCATAAAGCGAGATCCATTGATGCAAAATATGCCCAATGTGACATTGGCACTCTTTTTGTTACTTGAAAAAAGTAAACCAGGTAAATAATCAAATTTATTTCTAATAATTATAATATTTTATGCCATCTTATTTGTACTTGTTCTCTATCATTCTGATGTTTCATAAAATCTCCTTTTTAGTAGTAAACCCAAATTATAATCATTGGTTTAAGTGTTTTTTTAGTTCTACAAACACATGTACATATTGTATGTTATTAATATTTATATCCCTATGTTACTCACAAAATAAGGTTAAAAAAAGCTTAATCAACTGCAAATTGTGAGAACTAGATACAATTTATACAAGACCACATGGGAGGCACCAGCTTTCAAACAAAAAAAAATCATGAAAAACAGTTCACCCAGTAAAAAGTAATGAGTTAAAATACACTGTAAGAAATACACTTAAATTGCAAGCCTCCTTCTTGTTTTGAAGTCAGTTAAAAATAAATTATAATTAAATAGTCAACAATGACCTACCAAGCTCTTATGAATGATTCTGAACATAATTTGAATTGTTAACTAGCAGAGGTAATTTCTATGGCCTAATTCTTAATTAGCTCTAATTTATTTAAATTAAATTCTATGTACATATCTTATGATTCTTACAGTTATTTTCATTAAAACATTTCAACAAATGCTATGGAGCAAACATGCATTTTACTTAATGATACTGTTTTTATTAACTGTTCTTTAAGATTTATCTACACTAATATAATAAAGAAGAAGAATTTGTATTTTTGTTTGTTTGTTTGTAATGGATGAACTCAAAAACTACTGAACCGATTTTCAAAATTCTTTCACCATTAGATAGCTGCAACTTCACTGAGTGACTTTGGCTATGTGTACCACGGGCAAAGCTGGGTGAATAGCTAGTTTAATTATACTTTCTAAATATGTATTACAATTTAAAATAAGCTTTTTAAAATTTCTCATATAATTTAATTTATTTAGATATAAAAAATAAAATAACAAATTAATCTTAATATTTAAGTTTTCTCTATAATCCTTATGAAATTAAATGCCTGCAAATTGTCTGAACTAGATCAAATTTAAAAAATGCAGTTAATCGATAACCTCTTTATTTTTATTTTCGAAGTTGGTGAAAACTTTTTCATCACCTAACTGGTTTGTCAATTATATTATTTCAGATTCATTTTGGAAACCATACATTGAAACCCTGCCAGAGAAATATTCTACTATTCTGTATTTTGATTTGGATGAATTTGCTGATCTAAAGGTATACACTTTTTAAACAAACCTATTTTTCAATAAGTAAGTAATTGAGAAATTCTGAAAAAATAGAAAAAATTGGATCACAAGTCGGGATGATCAAATTTTTCTCTATTCTTTCAAAATTTCTCATTTAAAAAGCATTTCAATGCTATAAAACTAAAAATTAAAAGTAAGTAATTGTTACATGAATGAGGGGATGGATAAAAGCTTGTTCACATTGGTCAGATCCCTATATACCAATAAACAATGGGTCATTTTAAGCCTATGTGATTATTTGTAAACAAGATTTCCGCGCATGGCATCACAAGCGTAGCAGACAGACCAACTTAATTTCTCTTATTATACATAAAAAATTACTGTTATTATTTTAATAACGCAACACATCCAAGTGTGTTTAAAATGACATTGACGTTTTATAAATTTAATTAATAATTTCATTCTCATGGGGCTTTTTTTTACTATGTGGGCAAATTCAAAACTAGTAGGGTATCTATTGTTAATGTTTGACAATTTTGTTAACTTTTTTAAGGTTAAAAGAAAGATGTGTAGTTGTGGAACATTGTAACTATAATATTTTATGTACTATTTTAAAAGTATATTGCTTTATAAATAAAAATCCCAATTTCCCTTGGTCACGCCATCACGCGTGAACGGCCGGACCGATTTCAAAAATTCTTTCACCATTAGAAAGCTGCAATTATACTGAATGACATAGGCTATAGACATACCACGCCTGAAACCAGGGCGTGCAACTAGTCCGTTATAAAAATAAAAAGTGTACTTGTCTTATAAACAAAGTTAAAAATCGAACTTTTTATTTTATTCAACTGTTGAAATTTTTGTAAACATTTCATCTCTTTTATTTGGTTGTTTAAAAATGATTTTAATTTTCTTTTCAGCCATCCCCAACATTTGAGTCATCACTGAAACTGTATACAAATATAGCGAGACAGTATGCCTACTTTTGGCATAAAATCAACAAACCAGATGTACCTGTTTTGAAAAGTTTACAGGAGATCTTTACTTTTGAGAATTACAGGTTAGTGAACAAATCATTTATCATCTGCACGCGAGAGAGTAGAGCAAGTTACGTGTAATTATATGTGTGATAACTTCAATACAAGACAACATTTAATTTTTATAGGATCATGAAAGAAAAAAGATGTTTCTTTAATTTGCTATGCTGCCAGCACAGAACATTGATGTATATTTTTTAACGCACGTTGGTAGAAAAAATTAATTAAAACGAAAAATTTACTCAAAAATACGACATTTGACATGATAATAAGTTTTTCTAATGTCTCAATTGCTCACGTCACACATTTACAGTAATGTAATTTTTGCGAATTATTCAAGTATTTGTTTTTATTTTATTTATTCTAATTATCGTTGGTACGAAAGTTGAAGACTTTATTTACATAGCCTGTCTTAAGTTTACTTTTAAAGACATAAATTGCCAACTTTCTCCTTGTTTATCTGATGAACCACAAGAAATGCATTCCTCTATATTGATCTTTTCAGTTTTTTCGATATTTCTCACAGTATCGGTTTTCCCTACCAGGCCGAGATGAAAAATTCACCTGCATAAAACCTTACACAATAAATTTTCTAATTATTAACAGAGATCAAAATCCGTTGCAAACATTAAATAAAAAAGCTTAGAAACCCACAGAGGGGAGAGTGACATGGTTTTATATTATGTTTAATAGTACTTTTACTTGTAAAATTATTCATCAAATCACTTAATACACATAAGACTATTCGACTGAACAATCTTTAATACTCCCTGTTTAAGAAAGATTATTCGGTCGGGAGATCGATAATATTAGATATTTAGTTAAAATAGTATTAACTATAATAATAAATAAATCATTATCCTACTAATCCTATTAATATAAAGTTTGTAAGGATGTGTGTTGCTCTTTCACGCAAAAACTACTGAGCCGATTGCAATGAAATTTGGTACGTAGACAGCTGGACAACTGGAATAACATATAGGCAACTTTTTATCCCGATATTCCTACGGGATACGAACTTACGCGGGTGAAACCGCGGGGCAGCTAGTAAACAATAGTTTTCTTGATACAAACAAAAACTTCACCCAGATTCATTGAATTAAAATAAGTATTAGCTAGAAGAAGATATCCAGTATATCTTCCAGCACAGTAAAATCTAAAAAAATTAACTGATTTGCATTTTCGTTAGAATTTATTCTATTATAGAATTGTACAAACGGCATATGTTTATATAAAAATAAAGAAAAAACGATTCGCTGGAATTTGTGAAATTGGATTACGTAGGTATGATTCTAACCATCTGGTGTTGTAAAGTTTCCTTCAGTTGTATAAGTAAAGATTTCTTAAGTGCAATGTATGAAATGTTTACCGTTATAAATATATAAACATGGTGGTCTGAAATTAGATACAATATCAATATCACTAATATATTTATTCAATCCCTGAAATACACACTTTACACAAACATATATAGTCTTGTCTTAATTATTGCACTTGCCACGTAATACTGAGCACCAATATTGAATCAATCACAAAACAATCTTAGCCCTGCTAAGCGTAATGTGTTGGTCATTGTGGCTTATTTCAATTAAATCCTAAATTTAATCAGCTTCAAAAGCTATTCATATATATTTCTTAATTCATAATCTTAATCCAATTAAACGTATTAAAAATAAATTATGCTTAATTTCAGTCTAATCTCACGACAAATGCAACAATATTTATTGGAATGGTTTTCTTAATGAGTCCCACATGTATTCAGGTGAATCGGCATCAGCGTGTGTATCTAACGTATTAATTGAATAAATATTTGAGGTTAGCATAGGACTTTTACTTCTCGTGCTGCTGTTATTTTTTGCTGATCGACTTTCAAACACTGGTGAGGGAATTCTTTCTTCATTGGTGCACTGTTTGCTTTCAATAATTTTACTTTGTTGTTTCCATTTAAATGCAGCATATGTCAGTAAAAACAATACAAGAGCCAAACCTATGATACTTGCTGTTACCACCGTAACTGATCGCGCATTACTAGATGTGTTAAAAGCGGGTATCGACGGCCTTTCCTCTATTGTTTCCAATAATTTTACTTCAAGGTTCTCCTCGTTTGAAGATGCAATATTTTTATCATTGAGATGTTGTAAGTCTTCAAATACAATAACGCTGTCACCATCATCATCCTCTTCTAATAAAATTTTCTTAATTGGGTCTGCTTTCGAAGACACTGAAATAAATATTCATAGAATTATTAAAATTATTTAGAAACTAGATACATAATAATCAATAATTATATTTACCTCTGGGCTGAAGAAGTTCTTCTGAATCTGTTTGATTATTGTTATTGTGAAGGAGTTTAAATATATTATTCCAATTAACTATCTCTTTATCAGTATTAAAGGTACGACCCTCTCGTCCAGATTTTTGCTCACTTTCAGTTTCGGTGTTCGAAGGAACTATATCTTTTGTGTTCATATGATTTTGATTTCCTTTATTTTCGTTGTATCGACTTGTATTACTAAATAATGACATTATGCCCATATTTTCACCATTTTCATTCACATTATTTCCAAAATCCATAACAACAGGAATGTTCAGATAGTTTGAATTAAGGGCATTTAAATCTAAATTAGACTTAGGGTCATGAAGATTGGCTTCTAAGAGAGCTCTTAAAGGATAGGTTTCCTTAGATATAGGTTCAATCAGAGACTTGGACAAAAATGGCTCTGGAGGATTTGGCTCTTTCGAAGCATTGTGAAATATATCCGCTAAGTGCACATGACTTGAACCACGCTCTCTATGTTCTACCAATTCGCTTAATGTCATGTTTCTTTCCTTCAGTATTCTCGAAAGTCTTGCCCTTGCTGAAAATATAAAAAATTACAGTTATTATTTATTTAAGCAAAAGATAAAATCGTGTGGTATAATATGAATATTTACTTGTTGTGTCATTAAGAATTTCTTCTATTTCAAATTTCGCCGTATCTTCTGTTACAGACATATAGGGTTGAATTTTAGGTATTATAGAAGATCTTGTACTAGGCGACTTGGTTGATCTGAAACGATTTTGCGATCCAGTGGTCGATTCTGTGACGGTAGTAAAATCATCCAGTGTAGTCATGTTATCCCTATTGTTTGCATTTGTTGTTCCTTGCGTTTTAGCAATAAATTCTGATGCAGGCACCAAGTTACCCATTGCAAAGACATCGTTTCTCACCCCATCGTTAGATTCTTCCTCAGATTGCTTCTTTTGCTTCATACGTTTCTTATTAAGTCTATTGTTAAAAGCTTGCCTTCTTAGTTCGGATGCGTTTAAAGTTGGTCTTATGTGAGAGTGAATCCTTGGCTTTTGCGTTATTGTAACGATTTTTTCTGTACTTGTCATAGGTACCGTAGTAGGTACGGTTTCGTCAGTATCAGTAGTTATAATTTCATCATTTTCTTGTGTATTTCTGTTATTAAATTCCATGTCAATGGTGGGCTTAAATGACTGAGAATTCATGTCCACATAGCTTGACTGCGTCGTTGGTATCTCGGTATTCTCCGTTTCTTGAAATTGTTGCGTAGAATCTTCTACCATTACTGTTGTTGATATGAAACTATTCTCACTTACCATGGGATCTTTTGTTTCTCTATTTGTAGTTACATCTGAATCTTCCTTAATTTTTCTATTTTTTGTATGAGTTGGCATGAATTCAATCCAATCTTTAGATTTCTGGATATTTCTATTGTTTTGATACTTTCTTGAAGTTAAAGCTATAAGATCCCTGCTTAATTGAACTTTACGCGTATTGTTGTACGGTCGTGTACGTAATTTCCTACGTACATGAAATGGAAATCGACGTCTAGTATGAGTCCGAGTAGTGTTCTCGATATGATCATTCGAATTTATTTCAACGATTCGTTGGGTGGTAGTTGTTTCGTCTGCTATATATTCGGTTGTAAATGTTTGCTCTGTCACAGGCTGTTCTTCGATTATTTCTTTTATATCATTTTGCTCCTGACTTCCGGATTGGGTAAATGGTAGATTATTTTGGACTTCATCGTTGTTCGAACTATTGTTCGATTCGATATTATTTTCGTAACTTAATTTTTCATGATTCTCTGACAAATCGCCAGTCTGAAGTATAGACAATGCTTTATCCCTACCTTGCAGTAAGTCACTTAAAGAAAGGTTATTTTGTTGCAAAATTTCACTCAAACTTCGTCCGTTAGATCGTTTCAATATGGCCTTTAGTGCCTGAGGTTCAAGGGGCTCTTTATCCTGAAAATAAAATTCAAATGAATTTATTCATGATTTTAAAAATACACATTCGTATTTAATAAATTTTTTTAGTACAATACATTCCGTATTTCACGAGGGTTGTGCAACATACAGTAGAGGGTGTGTGTTAATACATGTATTCTGATTCAATATTAAATTAGAAATTTATCAAGATGATTATCAAAGACTAGGGTTTAAATTCAAGTGTCTAGTTTTTGTTATTTATATTTTCTACTTATTTACTTCAATATACCATTCGGAGTTCTTCCTCCATATTTTTATATTCTTCTATTGTTATTTTCTTGCAAAGTGGTATTATTTTGTTCATGCTCTTGGCTAGTCTCTGTGCTTCTCCGCGTGTACTATGATTTACACCCTTTAACTTAAAGCAATTTTGAACCAAACATAATAATCAATAACTAGGATATTTAATTTCTTACTTAATTAATAATTTAGGTTCTATGTATTGCTCAAAATAAAAAGTTACCTATTACCTTCAATAATGCTTTTTCTTTTTGGCTTATAGTATTTTTGGTTTTTTCTTTTATCTTATCTTTCTTTAATTTTACTTGATCATCCGGAATGGGCTTAATAAGTGATTCCAAAGAGAATTCTGATAAAGATCGATCGTTGTATGTTGGTAAAGGTTCCGAAACAATAATTTTATGATCATCTTGGGGTGCAGCAGCATCCTCATCGTCTATTTCTGTGTTTAGTGAATAAGGAAGTCTACCATCTTGTTCAATCTGCTCCTTATTGCCTTGATCATTGGTGGCATTTAAAGTTCCATCAATAAATTGTTCATTACCTATATTATTCCATGGATTTTCTTCAGGTATTGTTTCGTGAAGCCGAAAACCGTCAAATTCACTCAATCTAGGCCATTGTTCCGTATCGGGACGCTTTCGCCTATGACCCCGTCTTCTAGCTGGGCGTTCAAGTCCTGGTTGGTCTCCCCATCGATTCGATTCATCTTCTTCTTTTGTTTCGTGACGACTAACTTTCTTCCTACGTCTCACCGTTTCTGGAGGTGTAACGAAATATTCTTGATTGCGGGGTAATACATCGCTGTGGAATACGTGTCTTTCCTGCGCTACAAGATCATCTGATGATATTTGTGGCCGACGTTTTCTCTTACGCGTCCTTCTACGTTTGGGAATCTCATCTGGAGTGTCGTCTTTCCAAGCGTCACTTTGGGGAGTTTCTGGTAGTTTCGGTTCTTCTAAAGCTCTCCACGCCTGAAAAATAAGAAAATATAATTTGCTTATTTTATGTCATGTGGAATACAATATATTCAATATTTACAGTAAACATATTTAATGACTTATTATTTTAATCATCAGCTTATTATTGATGTTGCTTTTAACAACATACAATCCAAATAATTATATTAAAATATATATGAAACAAATATTGTAGATGGAAAAATTTGAATGCTATAAACCATACCCTAAATTTTTATAAGATAATTGAACTATTGACACATTATTTATCAATAATCTACATAAAATAAAAGAAACTAAGTCGACAAACTGATTAGGTTCAACAACGGAGTTTAGCAGTTTGGCAAAATTTTTTAAATATAAATTAATATAATTGTATACTTAAAAAAATAAATAAATAAAATAAACTTGAGTTCAGCGTTTCCATCAAAATAATTGCACTCACATTATAAAAATCAATGCTTAGCTTAAGCAATTGTATGGAACAGTTCGTGATATTCCTACAGATCCTACGTTTTTATCTGACATGAATAATGCTCTTGCTTATGAAATTTTACGGTTTTTTGGCAGTGCATTGGGCACATGCGTTGCTACGGTTTGGCAAAAAGATGCGGGTTCGAATCCCGCCTCGTGATCAATTTTTTTCTATTCTTTCAAAATTACATCAATATCGTTCTGTTTAACACTATCGGTATAACATAATTTAATTGAAAAAACACCATACTCGGAGGTTAAAGTTCAATCACCAAAAGTGAATTCATAACAAATTACGATTATCTCATCGATATTCAAAGAAAGCCGTTACCAAACACTGTATGCCATAATGCTAAGAAAGTTGAAAGTGGTACGACCGGTTTGCTTCACCCGCAGTTTGGTTCATACTAACTCATGCTCGCTAATGAGTACGTCACACCTCATAACTAAGAACTAGTGAGTTATGTCAATCACTGTGCGATATGTGTGTTGTATGGTGTGGTATGTAATTTAAAATGCTTGAGTTCAAATGTCGATTTGTTTTTAATGTAGATGTCGACCTACATTAATAATTATACTACATATAACAATCAATTGATTTTACGTATTAAAATCATAATTTAACTTGTCATTTGTTACAAAGATGCATGTCTTATTTCCATCCCGAATTATGTATGTATATAGTTAGCATACAAAAAATCTACCACTGCATTTAAATAGGTAAAAACAAATTAATTAAAAGAATACTATATTTTGCTTTAATATAATACGTAATAAAACTTTTTCTTTAATCATTTCATATTTAATATAGACATATCACATAATTTTTACATTAATTTATTGGAACAGGCATAAAACTCTCTCTTTTAATGTATTTTTTACGTTTAATTTTCAAGAAACGTTTCGTCACATTCCAACCAAAAATATATATATTGTATTGTATGCACACAAACATAATGTAAAACTGTTCTTATAAATACAAACGCGTTTTTAAATTAAGTCAATTAAACGTTCATAATATCAAAGAATTTATGCTTGCATTCATTTGCAATAATAATATGCTTTTCCAATCAATATTTTTGCATCTCTTTACATATTATCATATTGATCATGTTTATGTCTGTTGAGACGATTCTGTTTAGTCAATAGAAAATTAAAAATTTACATTGCGGATTGCGTTACTCAGAGGACGCAACTTTTATTTAATGTATTATAGTATGTCATTTATAAAGCGTATAAATCAATCAATCAATCACATCTAAAGGAAGTATCATTGTACTAAGGTGCGCACACATTTCGGTGATGCATTTTTATTAATATATATTTAAAAACCACGTTTGATTATTTTCATATTATTCATTAGACGTTAAACAACTAAATTTACCTGATAATTAACATGACAACTGGTTTTTAAATACATTGATCAAGAAAAGGTGACTTTCTAAGCAAAATCAATGCATTTTCTTTGTGCATTAGACAAAGTGTGATAGCCGTAGATTAAAAGTATGAATATAATGAAATATCACTTTAAAGATTCAATGAAAACATACTCCAGTGTTCATATGGTCGCATTTGCCCCAAATTTGTCTTAATTAAAAAAATATCATTAACTTTCGTTTGTTTATTTAGACTAATATGTAACAACGTGAACAGACTCGATTTAGATTTGCATAAAGTTGCTGGTTGCGCAGTTACTACTGTATCTATATTAAGGTGTTCTTGTAAAATTTCCTATTGTTCTACTTTTTGTTACACCAAATAATGAAAAAAAAAATAAATAAAAAAAAACAATCAATCAATTATCCATAGATTCACGAATAATTTATTTGTAACATGGAAAAAAGGGATCTTCACTACATAGTATAAAACAAAGTCGCTTTCTCTCTCCCTATGTATGTTTAAATCTTTAAAACTACGCAACGAATTTTGTTTGTATGGATGTATATTTTTCCTATTACAAAACCATCTCACTTTTACGGATTCATAGTATCGATACATGTAAGTGGGATACGCTAAAATAAAATGTAAATATCTGTCTGTTGTATTAATCAAAGCTATTTATTAAAGGCGTATGAATGTATTACAATAGTCAAAATAAAACAATTTTCCATCCGTCTGTCCGTTTCGCCTTATCTTTATAACCGCTGGTCCATATGTAGGGAGACTTTCATCAGCAGATAGCTCATGCAACGCGTGTTTCTCGACATATTTACGGTTACCGTTTATTGCCTACAAGATGGAAATTTAATTAAACAACCGTATAATATATTATTAAGAATAGAAAGAGTAAAAATATTTATTGTTACGTAACTAAAAAATTACACGAACCATATTATGCCGACAAATATATTTAATATTTATATAACTATGTTAAACTTAGAAATTTTATTATAACTTGTTACACAACTGCAATGCGCGTTTTAGAAATCTTCACCGCTGGATTTGTATTTGATGCGTTAAAAGTATTTTTTTCATGGTTTGACAAGCGTTTGAAAAGAAAACTACAGTTATTTAATTAACATTGAGTTATTTTCAAGTGTCTTTCCGTATTTTTAATTAACGTTGATGTATAAAATATATGTTCTTGTACAACATAATATATAAATGTCATTTTAGAAAGACATATTTGACTTGTTTATGATTTAACGTTGGATGTTCGTGTGCGTGACTATATTACAACGATCGTTTTTTTTTTTTGGTTAATGCGGAATTATGTGTCATTTCAAATTGTATTTGTATGACTATTTTTCTGGAAATAACTTGTATTATCTGTATTACTAGAAGATTATTTATTGAAATCCCGTTTAGTTCTGTTCCGAAATTATTTTCGAATATATGATTGGACATAGTAGGTAATGATATAAACGTGCTTTCTTATCCGATTCCATATGACAGATTTTCCGTAAAACAAATTATACATTACATAAAATATATTGACCCTAGTCTGCTAGCATAGCTGTCGCTGTATATATGTAATATATTTATTCGAAACATTCGTTACTCCACATAGCCGCTCCTAGGTCCCGATCATAAACGGGAGCTTACTGTATTAAGAAGTGCTAAATTTTGTCGTAGTATTTGTAGTTCTATATAGGTACAATTTCTTCACAGTACTAATAATAATGTTCTGTATACTAATTGTTTAAATTAAAACTGCATTATTAATGCTAATGTTTACCTAAATTATTTAAATTTACATTATCACCGTCGACAAAGCTTTCGTCGATTGAGGTACCTATATAATTTAACTTATTTAATAGAATACCAGTTACCTGTTCATAGCTAGGTACCTCGACATCTAAAGACCTAGCTCGCAGCCCCCTGTGGGCCCTTTCGTATTCCTCCTCAGCTGTATGCACAATAATAACCAACGCAGCCAACGTACTGAGCAGTGTCATGGCGATTCTTGCTTTACCCATATTACAACAAAAACCACAAAACCCTGAGGCACTTCACACACACAGTCCACTTACGTAGTAACAGACGTGAAGCCTGATAGAAAGAGGTTAAGAGAATGAAGGGTTTAAGAAAGGAAATACAAGTGCGTCGATTCACACATGCACCGTATCGATTGTGTACCCTTATCGACGGTATATTTGTAAACAGTCCGTTATCGAGTGTCGTTTTGTCGGCGGCAATTAACTAACTGCTTGATTAGTGGGGAAAAATGTAAGATTTCTCGCGCGAGTTTCCCTCCGTTTTTTATTTTATTCGAACGTGAAAGTGACTCGGGCGTACGTTTGCGCGCTGCGGTACGACCGATCTGAGTGGCGTTCTTTGCTTTGGGCTTGATGAACTTTGAAGCTTGACAGTTTTACTTATAATTTTAATGAACACTCCCGCATGTACTGTTTCCCTAGTATATATGATGTCATTTTTATCTGAAACTTATTGTTTACTACTTAGGTTTAAATATGTAATAATTTATTAAAATTATGGAAATCCTCATTTATTATGCGAATATAGAAAGTGCGCATAACAATAAGTAAATTTAATACATGATAATCGTTTAAAAGATACAATTTGATGTTTTTTTTTTTGCAAAATATACGCAATTAGTTAATTAATATAAATTTAAGTAAAAAGAAACGAGATGATGCTTTTATTTTCAGCACTATTTTATGTGCACTATTTGCATGTATATTGACGTGACATTTCATCAATAAAAATTTTACGTTTCTAACACAGTGTTAGCAAACATCAAATGTCTGAATTTAATATTTCCAAAAAAAGTAAATGTAAGAAAATACTTGAAGAACTCCAAACCACATTACCATCGAAAAATGTGACGATTCGACTAGAAAAGCAATGACTGGAAATTCACATCGCCACTCAATAAGACTTCTATTAAAAGAATCGTCATTTCACGATTTCCATAACGTAAGAGGAATTACAGCCATGATGCTGATCAGTGATCTTAGTATTATGTGAAACGGAATGCATGTGCCGCGTCGCCTGCCAAGCGGAATGCACGTTATCTGTTCAAAAATCAATATGCCATATAATCGGATGTGTGATTTAATGTATGGAAATGTTTAAGTGTCCATTTGCATGTATAATTGGAGACGTAACTTTTTATTCGTTACTCCGTTTTGCCTTTGAATTTTTATGGAAATATTTAGTTCTGATAGATAAATGTTAAAGACTCCTTAACGTTTACGAAAAAACTCTTTCATATACCATAAGTCCTAACCAGAAGTTTCAATTATTTTCTGATGGATTCGATATAAAATAAAAATTTTTTTCAAAACATATTTTTGTCATCATATTTCAAATCAACGCTTTGCGACATTTTATTAAAAGGTACTAGAATATTCCTGACATGCGTGCTAAAAACAATGTTCGTGATGTTATATGATCCATAGTCATTAATTGGAGGAATAATTAAGTTAGGTATAAACTCTCAGAAAATATTTTAAAACGTTTGAAATATTTTTAAAGTGTAAATTTACATGCCTCAATCAATACATATAGAATAAATAGATTCAATGACAAATTTATAAGTAGTGCTTCTATTTTTTTGTAAAAACAATTGTATGTGGTGTTGAAGCCAGTCAAAATCGTTTAAATTACAGAAAAAATATTTATTTATTTTATTTATAAAAGGTACCTTACAGCTAATTTTACAGTATCTATTTATAGTATCACATTTACAAGTTCTTGAAAATTATTGCCTATTGTCTTATCTGCTTTAATTTAATCGCAAAAACCATACAAAAAGTTTAATCTGTACTAATATTAAAAATATTCAAAACCAGTGTATTTATGCACAGTATAAGGGATATAGTTATGAAAAGTTTATCGACAAATATTTGAACTAAGATCAATGAATAACACTTTCAAATAATTATGATAGCGCCACAATAGGTGGTGACCGCAACTCGAATATAGCCATACTGTGATTTACAGTTCCACCGACGCAGGCGCAGCACTTCCGTGTCATTAGCAGCCTGTGAATTTCGATTTTTCACGCCAACTTGCTCGATGGCATTTCTGTTTTCTATCGTTGTTTTACAAGATTACACGTTGCGCAAGCCAGCTTCGCAGATGTGACACTTACTCGGTTTACGACTGTCTGTACAACTGTTTATAAATATAACTATCTTGGCAAGATGCGTATGTGTATGATTTTATAATGAGATTAAGAGTTCTAAAGCGTACCAGAGAACGATGTTTTAATCCAAAAATATACATATATAAGGTAGTGAGAAAAAGCATTCGAATAGTTCTCGTATAAGTAAGTTAATGGAATAAAACACGACACTCATGTTAGTCTTTTCGGTTCCCAAAATTACTATTGGGCAATTTTAAAACTCGATTGTCGTTTTGAGATAGATTTGTCGGTGACTAAAGCGCAATTATATAAATTTATTTTAATGATATAATTAAGGTTAATAGATTCGACTTTCTAATCATGGAATATATACTGAGATATTTTAATGTGCGACTGTAGCATGCATATAACATTACAAAACCTTTTCGTGTAAAAATTGTTATGGTATTTACGGAGGCATTGTTATTATCTTCACAGTCTCATTCCATACCGATTGGATTATTTTAAAATTCCAACATTACGTGAATTCGAAATCCAACAATGGTAAGAATTTCATCTCCAGCATTATGAACTGTGAAACTGTGTATCATCTCATATTTAGTCATCAAGATAATGAATTATGTAAAATCTTTACATTATCGTGATTCTCTGCACACTGGCATTTCAAGCGTCACGATAACAAACGCTTTTTATTAAATGTGCTCTAATAAGCTCCCGTGCTCTCCCTTTCGAAGAGGGTTGCCATTGAAGACATTATAGAGTTTTTCATTAGTATACAACTTTCAAAGATATACGTAATGATATTTATATTTGTAATCATTTATCATTTTTTTATCTATACTTTAGTTACTCTTCGTTTGGGGCGATTCATATTTTATTTTTATATATTAACCTTCTTTTCTTTTTCTAAAATAGAGTTTACTGATTATGGATAAAAGAAATAGAATACGATATAAAACATCGACTCAAAAAATATATGTTACGTAACCGCACTACACAGCCCTGAGCACCAAAGAAAACATCTATTCTCCGCGTATGGGTCATTGTTGGCGTTTCACATGAACTCTTACTTTCTTCCAACTCATAATAGATTGTTGGAAAAAAGCTCGTTATTGTAAATGACATGCGCGATCGATGTAGAACATCTATGTTACATGATGATGGTACACACACATGGAGCTAAGCTAATCTAATATTTTTGTCAGAAGTTTTCATATATTCTTTTGTGTGACGTCTGCTCGAAGTTCTAGAATCGAAGTAGAGAATGAAAAAGTTATAGAGATGTTTATATATTTGATACGAATAAATAAATGTTTTAAATGTGCTGCGTTATAATTTCAATCTTATGTCAGTTGTAATACAGCTCAATAAAACGTTTGCCAGCTTCGCAATTTATACTTGCAATTCATCTTTAAATTTACGAGTCATATTTATTTTATTCACACATTTTCCTCGTGAATAATATCAAAACGTTATTTGCGTACCATAGAATATTCGTATCACAAAATAATAAATCAGTAGTATTGACTTTTCGTTGACTCTGTGTTGACGAACCATTACAATTCAATTTGAACATTGACGAATCATGTAGGCCTTTATATAAGTGATTAAACAGCACTATAAAATAAGTGTCTGATGCGATAGTTACCTACTACTACATACTTGAACAAAGTTTGTGTCGTCGTGAATTTATAACAAATTAAGAGGAATTGTATAGGATGAGCAAAGTATAATATGATTTTAAAGGAACGTAATGTTGAAAATTAATTACTATTATATAAGTCATTACATATATATAAAACTTTTAAGTAATTATTTTAACAAATATTAAAGTTTTTTTTTTGGATCGTTGGTATCTACTATCACTTAACTAAAATTAAAAAGTTTTAATCGGATTTCAAACCCTTCCACAAAATTTACTCATTATTCACATGTTAGTACAATGAGCAGCGGAGAGCCGCTACTTCCTAATTCTTAAGACACACCAGAGTTGTTGAACTCCAATAACGTTATTGCCCCTCATTTGACCAGACTCCAGCAAAATTGCAATCCGGATTTGTAATTTGTATCTTTGGACCACGTAAGCCTATAATCTTGATCGGCTACGTGAAAGGGCGGACTTTTGGTAAAGCATAACTAACAGTACTCCTGAACAAAGGAATATCTTAAATTTCGTATCGATACATTTGCAAGCGTTCAAATATTTTGTCATTATACAGTGGGTAATTGAAACATGACCATTCGGTCATGAAAGAAATTATGTTGCGCCATAGACCACACTCCCAATAATATAATTCGATGGGTGATTTCTACTGAATTGCATAACTTATTTTTAGCTTGCGGTTACGAGAGTGATTTGGGATTACCATTTGAAACGAATGGATTATGTTTTATATCCACGCTACACTCTTGTAAAATCTAACAAAGGAGTAAATGAAAATCTATAAATATAGATTGCCTAATGTGCTCAAATGTTGAATGTTTTAATACTAATCTTATATAAGCGATAAAAATAGTTTTATGTTTTCTATTACGACATTAACAAGCATAAAATGCGGGCATTTGATATTTGTAAATATTTAACGTTGACTTTCGGATGTTTTGCAAATATGTACGGGCATATCCTTTCTTCACGTCCGGTGTTTTTAAATTGATGATTTTTTCTATTCAATGTGAATTAATATAACTGAATGTATCTAGGCATGCTTAAATTAATCTCAGTCTCTCGAATGCTATTCGTGTTATTCTACGACTTTGTTATATCGAGTCTGATATAAGTATAAGTTTTTGAGGTCTGGCATAAGGACATCATTAAAGTTTTCTAAGACAACAGTAAATGCTTGTGTCGATTACAATCATATTATTCTTAAACAAAGAACAAAAAATATTTCCTATTAGGTTATGTTAGACTTGTTCAGATTCCCATAAAAATGTATTATTTTATTGATTAATTTTTCTGGGAAAAATATGATCATATTTATATGTCCCTATAGTTACAATTACTGTTTATTTTCTACCATATATCGAACCCAGGACTTTTAAACATCTCAATAAGTTCATATATTTTGTTGTTGTTCATAAAGTAGGTATATTTTAGAAAATAGTTGAGTGTACTTCAGTTTCAAGTATGCTTTCAGATGGGCCGTATCAACAGTGATGACGCGGCAGAATCACATACAGCTCGCCGACCAAAGCACTACTGCCTTTATACCTCTGTGGGACATGTGCAATCATGAACAAGGAAAGGTAAGAAAACGCATTTTACGTAGTCGCTGTGGTATGATTTGTGTATTATGCTTAAATACCATGAATAAGAGGTTAATAGCAGCAGTGGTTAGGATGTCGCACATTATAATTAATCTATACTAATATATCCCATATGAGCCCATATCCCTTTCCTTGCCCATCCCATCCTTTTCCTTTATTCCTCTAATCAATCCTTTCCTAATCCCTTTCCAATTTGAAGTCGGCAATCCATTTGGGCGGCAACTACGTTACGCCGCCCAAATGTTCATGGGCAATAGTAGCGCTTACCACCAGGCACCCCACCAGCTCCATTGCCGATGGTGAAAAAAAAAAAAAGAAATATTGTAAAGCTAAAGAGTTTGGTTGTTTGTTTGATTAAACGCGCTATTCTCATAAACATACTGGTCCGGTTTGAAAAATTAAAAAAAAAATCTTTCATTGTTAGATAGTTTTTTTTTATTGAGGAAGGCTATAGACGAAGCCAGGACGGACCGCTAGTATCGAATAGTCGGGGTGTTGAGACTAGAGAGAAGCGTGGAAAGGGATTTTGCAACTTATCTGCACACTATTCACATCGCCACAGCTCAAAAAGATAAAAAGGAAACCGGCATGTCCGAATCAATAGTTCGACGACATATGACGATGCCAAGCTTCACCAGACCTAAGTGGTGAAAACATCGTGTATGTTGTTGCTGTCAAGTCAACATGTGGTTGATGATGATGAGGAATTGATATTTTATTTCCTGTAAGGTTTTTGTTGTATCTGTTCTTTTGCACTAAGCATTTGTTTCCGAGATTTATTGGCATACGAAAACTTGTCTCTTTACAACACTCCTAATAAATATGCCGCATTCATAGTATATCATCTGACCAAGGCAAATGGCGTATCTTTGTGTTCGTAATGCAAAAAAAAACTCGAAATATTTTTCGAATATCAAAACAGTAAAATTGAAGCTTGTTAAAGACATTGGGACGATCAATAAGATTATCGTCTATTAGAATCTTTTTATCCTAGGTCCCTACTTATTATTTACTAGCTGCGCCACGCGGTTTCACCCGCGTAAGTCCGTACCCCGGAGGAATATCGAGATAAAAATTTGCCTATGTTATTCCAGTTGTCCAGTTATCTACGTACCAAATTTCATTGCAATCACTTCAGTAGTTTTTATGTGAAAGAGCAACAAACACACACATATCCTTACAAACTTTCGCATTTATAATATTACTAGCTGTGACCCGCGGTTGAAACCGCGTAAGTCCGTATCCCGTAGGAATATCGGTATAAAAAGTGCCTATTTGTTATTTTAGTTGTCCAGCTATCTACGAAGCAAAATAGTATTATTATTCACCAATAGATGTCAGGAAAAAAAAAACACGAATAAAACACGAATATGACATTTTCTAAAAAAAATTCCTAGCTAGATCGATTTATCGCCCCCGAAACCCCCTATATACCAAATTTCATGAAAATCGTTGGAGCCGATTCCGAGATTCCAATTATATATATATTTATATATATATATATACAAGAATTGCTCGTTTAAATGTATAAGATTAGGATAGTAGGATAGGATTGTTCTAGATGTAGACTGTATAAAGAACTATTAACCATTCCAGATTACGACAGATTTCAACAAAGATCTGAACCGAGGCGAGTGCTACGCGCTGCGCAATTTCAGAGCCGGAGATCAAATCTTCATTTTCTACGGCGCGAGATCGAATGCCGATCTGTTTCTCCATAATGGGTATGTTTATAATAAAATGAATAAGCTTCTTATGGAATTTAATTAAAATGATTTTATAATGCGCAATAATATATAATGTATAAGACATAATTTACGGTTACTTTAGTTATAAATAAGACTTCGTGTCTTATAAGCAGTTTTTAGAAATATTCTAAAAAGTTGTTAAAATAGACGAAGTATAATATCGAGTCAGCTGGAACTGATTTCAAAACATGAACCAGTTCTGAAAAACATATCCTACTAATCGAGAACCTTCTGGTCTTTTATAAACCTCGCTTAAATAAAAAACGTCTCACAATACAAGATAATAAAATACGCATATAAATAATGAAAACTCAAAACAATAGCTATTTAGATTAACGACACGTAATAACGCTGAGAACAAATTGAAAACAATTTTTGATACAATACTATGACATAACACGTTGCATAAGTGATTACGCACAATTATATCACGATCTATGCGAAAGCAATTATCCATATGATCTAATGTATGTTATCGGTGAAATAATGCTGGAATGGAGTAATTTGCTTTTATTTAATATCCATAATGCGGAATTTCAATAATGAAATATAGTTAGTTGTATTGTAGAACTGTTCGGTTGATTATATTGTCGGCGTCAAATTCTACTTCCTGTATATTTTATACTACAAATAAATAAAACGACATAATAAATGTAATGTTATGTACTTACATAATACACTTGGATAATTTTGATGATAAATTTAATTGAGATACACCTTACCTCACCGAAATTTAAAAGAAGGTATGTAAATAGATCCATCGCAAAGATAAACTTGTGTTTGACTGTACCCAACATCGTATAAATAAAGCTGTATCTTTTTTAATATCTCCTTTTATAATTGTAAAAAAGAAGCTTAAAATTTGATACTTTAACTTCTTTATGTCATAGCGGGCGACTGAGCTGCCGATTCACCTGTTGGTAAGCATCACCACCGTCCATGAACATTCGTAGAGGTAGTGCCTCTATGAATGCGCTGCCCGCTTTAAATGGGTACGGGACAAGGAAAGGATTGGCGATTGGAAAGAAGGAATGGATTGGGAAGGATGAGGAAAAGGAAATGGGCCTCCGGCTCCCCCCCTACCGCCGAACGAAACACAGTAGCATGCTACTACTTCACGCCGGTCTTCTGTGGGGTACTTCCCCGGTACAAGCTGACCTAGTTTCCTGCAATTAAATGATATACTTAAATGATTTGAAATGTATTTTAATATTTCAGTTTCGTTTACCCAAACAACGAATACGACTCTCTGTCTCTCTCGTTGGGAGTGAGCAGTAGTGATCCTTTACGAGAGGCTAAATTGACACTATTGAAAAAACTGGGTCTTGCTAACGTGACGCATTACAACTTATATAACTTATATAAGGAAAACCCCATCAGTCCCGAACTGCTCGCATTTATACGGATATTTAATATGAATAAAGGTAAGGTTTTACATGCAATTTAATCTGTTACCGATGTAGCAACAAATGATAAAAATTTGCGGTTAAGTAGCAGTTGACACGGTTATAAATTGGATGCGTGACCACCTTTTTTTTTAATAATACCTCGAATAATTGCCTAATTTTTTTTGGCATGTTCATGGAAGTCTTGAATAAAATAATCTATTTACAAAGTAATAAAGTAATAATGACATTTCAACTTCAAGTAATATAATCATTTATAACTAATTTCACTCCAATTTCATACTATGATTAAAGAACTGTCGTTTCCATTTAGTCACACATTACTCTTGTGTATTTTTTGAAAATAAAGAATACTCAATATACATACGTAAAGTTTATATTATAAATTTTCAGAGGAACTAGATAAATGGTTGCAAAACGGTCTCCCCGGTGACTTGGTCTCTTCAGAAGAGTCTAGTGCTGAAGCGGTGGGCGCAGACATTGACTTGCGTTCATACAAATATCTGTTGACTCGATGTGGATTGTTATTGGCGGCTTATAAGAAAATGGAGATCAAGGATGAAGCTGATAACTTGAATAGGTAAATATGAATCGATAGGGAAAGTGATTAATGACTGGAAAATATAGTCTTATATTCATATTTTTCACGCCATGATATGTCAAATATATCAAAATACTTGGGAACGCTATCAGCCAATGCTGCCAACTACGAAGAAATAGGTGGAGGTATAATTTTCTAAAATCAGACAATAATTTTTGTATGATCGTGAATACATGTAACATCTTAGTTGACTGAGATGTTACATGTCTTAAGCGTGGGCTCGCTGTAAAGAGTACGAATCGTGTTGATAATGAATATTATGAACAAATTGCGATTAAATTCCTTTAAAAGTTATAGACTGTTGTGAAGATGAGAAAAAATAGAAGAAAGTCGGAAAGAAATATCATCAGTATTGAGGCTAGATTAATAGAATAATTCCTAACGCCTAATACAGCTCGTTTGAGCTACTTTAATGACTAAGTAACTTATTATAAGAAATTAACAAAAAGTTTATCATAAATCAACAAAACCCTGTCAGTTATTTATCATTTATTTGTCAATTTTGATAATTGTAGTGTGGTGTTGCTTAGGTTCTAGCACAGGAAGGTGGAGCGGTGATCCCACTTTGCCGCTCTAATTGTGTGCCTGGCCCGGAAACGGGCAGCCGCCGAAGGGGTCGCGGACGAATTTAAACCAACTCCCGTGGCCCCTTCACTTAAGTGGCTCGACGGAACACAGTGGGGTTTTGGTCGGTAGGAATCCGACATAACCCACGGCTTTATCTCCGGAGGCCGTGGGTATCTATGCAAAAATTTCCCACTTAAAAAAAAAAAAAAGGTTCTAGAAGTTCCCAATAGACCATACCCATAGAAACAATATGTATGTGAACAGGAGAAAATAAATTACGGATCGCTCAGATTTTTGTCCCTTGACAAATCGACATCCAATATAATAAATTTTAGTACTGGTTGTGTACAAGTACGTACGTACGTACGTACAGTTAAACGACAACCTAGAGTTTTTTATTAACACATTGATTATAATGTATAGTTTTGTCTATTCATTCGTTTCTTATTTTTTCATTTTGTTCGTTTCAGGAAAAATATAAAGGTCTTGAAGGAATGTGAAGTACAAATATTACAGGGTGCCATCAAGTACTTGAATTCTGTTTTAGAATCACTTCAACCTAAGAAAGAATGTAGTTAAATAAGTAAATCGATTGTAAATATAATTCAAATCTCATCTTGATTTTTATTGTAACGAATTTAATGTTTTTTAACAAATCACAGCAGTATTCTTTTACAATTTTTTTTGTTACCTTTTATGTGTTATACTGGCATTTTGTTACTTTTTGTGTGACTGCTTTATGAATTTTTTTAATATACATGTTGTTTTAATACCTTGTGTTTCATTGGAGTGAATGTTAAATTGCTGAATTACAAGGATTTTTGGCATTAGTGACATGGCCAGAGTGGCGTAGGTGTGAGAAAAGGTTTGACAATGCAAAAAAATTCTACTGATCTGATATTTAGGAAACTGCCTATTTTTTTTGCAGATAGATTAGTACGTGAGCGATCAATTTATGTTTGCGTAGTAATTAATTAACATAGCTCGTTTAGATTATTTGAAGCATCGAAACCGCGTCAAACACCACACTTAACAATCTATCATTAAATGACGTTTACAAGATCATTAGTTTCAACTTTTGCCACGCGTCGCATGATCCTGGCAGCACTATGTGTGAATTCAAAAGTGGCCTGTTATTCACTTTACCTCAATATTCAATAAAGATCATATTTTTTTAAGTAAAGCAAGTATCCAAATCAATGTAGTTTTTAATTTATAAAAAAACTAAAGTATTTCCAAGGCTCAAAGTGTAAAATAAAACGACATCATTATTATTCATCGACACTTTATTTATATTTTATCATTATAAAAGTATAAATTAAAGTAAATACCTTAAAAATAATATTTACATCTGATTTTCGCCTTAGTTTAATTATAAATACTTATTTCAACTTTAATTATTAACTAAAACTTAATGAGTTGATTTATTCATATCGCTGTACCCCTAAAACGGGTCTGTTATTTAACATCGTCATTTCGCTAAATGCCTAATAAACAAATCAAACATACTTCATTTTTATAAAGACATACAGGAGGAGACATATTTTATGTAATGTTAAAAAATATAAATCCTCACAATTTGTCTTAAATATGATAATAAACATTGTATAAAATAATACGCCTTTAGATTTAGGTACAAAGTTTACCTTGAAAAGGATATCCAATTTATAATCTATAAAATGTGCAAAATCCGTCTTATAAATCAATGTTTTTCAGTCGTAATTCAGTGTCCTAAAATTATCATTTTCATTTTCAAAAATCATTGCTATAACACTCTGTCAGCTTTGCGATGCTTTTAAAATTTATAGTAATATATTTCCTTTTTGATTTAAAAGAAATGGAATAACAGAGTCCGGTTCCGGTTCACTAGTTGTATACTACTTGTACAAGACATTTCTTCTAAACAAGTAAATCTCCAAAACCGACCATACCATTAGGTTTACAATCGACCAGATGAAATCCTCTAATCTTTATGTTACATTAACTTATGCGGCATAGCTTTCTTGTGTTAGACAAGGGATGATTTAAATAAACCATAATAACCTCCTGTAATCTATTCTATACGTACCACAAATATGTCTTTTCTATGGTGTACATTCTGTTTGATGCGTTCCTCATAATATATGTGGTGTGTAACACATTGTAAAAACATTATATTAGTACACAGTATTACCGTAGTCTATTAATCCATATAGTGGTTCAATGAAAACGTTTAGATATGTAAATCGTGCGAGGGGCAAGGGGTGAGAATCAGGAGGAAATAGCCCAAGCTACATACGCCTTTTTTTTTAGCAGCTCGGGACACTATTTAGGGAATGCCGCGCGCATGATTTGATGTTTGTAGGTATGTCATAATTATAATTAATGTATATGATTTGTAGAATGATCAGAAGTTACTTATGAGACAAAAATGGTACGTATTACTTGTGCTGCGAGAGATTGCAAATCATTCTTGGTTGATAACAAGAATCTACATTTAGGTTATTTCTATATTGAGATAACTATTTTTGAATTGTGACAACCGCGATATTGTCTAGACGTTTTGGGGTCTTTACTACGAGATCAAAAGCGTTGTACTACTGTAGGCTTTTATTTTTACTGTATTAATATATATGTGCTACATAATCTATTATGCGGCACATGTGTAAGCCACTTTTTATGATACGTCCTTCATGCTCCACGTATCTACCCCATACGACCTCGAATACT
>NC_052117.1:5253829-5261121 GCF_012273895.1 Zerene cesonia
CCCTCCCCCCCATATCACATGACAAAGAGCACGCACTACTTGATCCGGCCCTTGTGCGGCACGTAGGCGTGGTGCGGGCGCGGCGCGGCGCGGGCGCAGCGGCGCGCGGCCAGCAGCAGCGCCGCCGCCAGCGCGCACACCGCCGCGCCGCACGACGCCAGGATAGCGGACAGTGCCGACGTCCTCATACACGTCTGGCCCGCTGCGACTGCGCCAAACAACAAACTGGGTGAAACTTGGGCATGTACGAGTATAGCACGAAAAATAATGAGCTTTACTTATGAAACAATATATTCATTTTACTCTATAAAGTTAAATAGATATGAAATTATTTTGTTGCTTTTGAATAGAACGAAATAATTATAGTCGGGAAAACACAGAATTTTTTAAACAAACACCACCGATCACGAACATTTGCAGAGATAAGATCTCTTTGATGAGACGTCTTTGAAGGGTGCAAACGAAAAGCAAGGTTTGTAGTCATAAATAAATGAACGGACTGCGAAGGGTAAGTACAAAGATATGGGCCTCCGGGTCTCGCACTTCTCGAACGAAACACAGTAATATACAATATTCGAGCCGAAGCGTGCTCGACTGCCACAACGAAAGCAGCAATACACTCACCGGCCCGCGTGTACTCGTCGTCCTCCTCGCCCTCCTGCAGCACGCGCAGAGACTGGAACAGCGACACGTTCTCGGAGAGGCGCGGCGCCACGTGCGCGCCCACCCCGGCCCCCGCCCCCGCGCCCCCCGCCCCCGGCAGCGCGTCCGCCGCGCGCCGCTGCACGCTCTTCATGTTGCGCCAATGGCACGGCTGCGACTGGACAATTAACATCCGTTAGTATCATCATACAATATACACAATGATGATATGCTGATGAACTGGACAGTCGTAGTATGCGAGTGTCATCGTAGACGATTTGCTACTCATAATTTACTGGTATCATCATATATGTGTCGCAGCCATCTAATTAAATCTATGGTTTCATTAATAGCCTAGGGTTTAAACGGCAGCGGTATCGGTTAACGTATCAAAGACATATCATAAAAGAAAAGTTGTATGATTCGCATTTTATTTTGTAAAATTTTGTTTACACATGAATTCCTAACTGACTTGACTGTTGGCCAGTTGTCAGCGTCTAATATGTATAGTATATAGTATGTAGCCAGTTATCATCGGGTAATATATAATAATATAATCATATATCATTATATAGCCAGTTGTAAGCGACCAATATGACAATCGAAATTATACAGCCAGTTGTCAGCAGCTAATATGCTAATTTATATCATGTAGTCGGTTGTCAGCGAACAATATGACAATCGAAATTATATAGCCAGTTGTCAGCAGCTAATATGCTGATTTATATCATGTAGCCGGATGTCAGCGGCCAATATATCAGTGTATTAAGTTAATTCAGCACTCACGGGACAGCGTCCGTGGCACATGCGCACATCGCACTCGATGTAGAGCGCGGGCGAGCCGGTGAAGCGGAACGTCTTCATGTACGCGAACACTTGCGTCTCGAACACGCCCGCCTCCGACCACGAGCCGCGGAAGCGGGATATCAGCTTGTCGTCCACTGGACATCTGGAATATTGTTGTTTGAATGAATTAAACTTATCAACATAATAGTAGTTAAAACATCATCACCTTGTTTTTTAAGGAACTGAAGAAACATAGTCTATGTTACGAAATGAACTATTTCGAAACTTAGAATATATTACTTTTCAGGTATAAGGCTGGAGACGGACTTCGCTTAATGTATACATAGTTATTGAGGCTACATGTAGGGTTAAAATTTGTATTGAACATGACAACCACACAATGTATTAATTGGAGCGCTCCTAGTGTTTATTAATTGTAGTATTTATATTTATTTATTTACTTTAATTATATTTTATTATTGCTTTTCTTCCCCCTAGAATGTTCTAATAGAAGATACCCTTACCCATATTCATCTATAAGTTGAATTCTTTTTGCAGCTCCGTTGTGTGCGAAGCAATCATTCACCACGATGTCAAAACCGTCTGAAATTAAATTTATAATCTGTAACATCTAATAACATTTGTATGGATCTAAATAACACCTGGATGGAATTATAAAATAAATATCTTTATGCCTTGCGAAGCAATTACTAAATAATTAAATTTATAGACAATAGAAATATAATCCAACCGGAGCGTGACTGTCCCTAATGAACTATTTCGTTTCACTGTTAGATCATTACCATCCATATCCAATCCCAGCAATTAGCCCTCAAGATAGCTCACCGTTTTGATGATACTGACACATTTATCAATCAACGAACCATCCGCAACTGTTTTGTTAATTCTATTCAATAGTTCAGATCAATGAACTTTTCATTTTGCGATAGAGTTTCGGCACGCGATCACTACATAACAACCCGTTAATCCTACGCCCTTGATTATACAGATTTCGATGGAGCAAAGTAACGATTACGTATTCAATTTTACGAGAATGTTCTGTTACGTTTGAATCTGTGTGTAATAAATTAGAAAATAACTGGCAATCTGCGATTTATTCGTGTCAAGACACCTTAAATAAAATTGAATAGGACAGTTTCCACTGGAAAGGAACTTTTATCCCTTTGATAATGTATTCCTACCAACGTAAATGTTTTTTTTTAATGCAGAATTAAACATAAATGAGTTCATTTCACTTTTTTGTTTTAGTTAAGGTAAGTACGTTGCAAGGGTGTATATATTATGATTATAATAGATTTCGTTTCATAAATATTTAGAATTTTTAAAAGGATATCAGTAGTAACACGGCTAAACGATTTGATGATGTTCGTACTGACGAGAAAATACAATCTGATAAGGGCACGTTAGTAAAGTCAAAAAACAAACAAAAGGCACGTTAGTAAAAGAAAAAAAAACATAATATTTGTTCACTATGCCTACAGTTACGATCACGTCAAGGCAACACTGCCGATTATAGCATTGATATTAACCGACAAATGCTTTATAAGGAATATCTTAACATCTTTCCCACGACAGTTTCAACACCACGCTTTAGGAACGAATCTCAGTCGGTTCATGCGCATACTTTATAATTTATGTGTTTCCCGACAATTTCAATTTTTATGCTATATATATGCTTAAAAAATTGTAATTCTTTGGGGAATTAACACACGTTGAAGATTTGTCGAAGATTCTATATTCAATCAATATTTTTAATAAAAAACTAAACCTTTCCAATAAAAAAATCAGCATAACCTGTGAGATAACAAAGGTCAATAAATATTGTCGAATTACCTCTTTCTTCCTTTAGAAGAACCTCTCTCACCTCTTCCTTTTTTTGGAAGTAGGTTAAAAATGTCACAGAAAAATATTTCTTATATTGTGTACCAACAACTATTACTGTATTAAAATTTTCAATAATCAAAAGACCCCACAACTTAACTGCACTTTGCAATTTAAACGGTTTTTCATCAAAATTTAACGTTATCTCATTATACTTAGAATCCTAAATGCTGCATCTCACCGTAGATAATCACATTCGGATGCAATGAACTTCTTGGTATTATTTCAATTAACTTGGTTCATCTAATACCTATTATTGATCCCGTAAAACATTTGCCTTAAAAATTATTTCGCTTTATTATAATTAGCTAACGCATAGACAAATGTATGTACCTAGATATTATATCAACTTATATGAGCTGGACTAACTGAACAAAAGGGCCAATACCAATTACCAACTCATTTACAATCAATTCAACGAAATCACTGTTATCTGATTTTGATTATACATCTTATTACATTTATGGCATTTCAAAAGCGATACCCACCCATTGGGTTGAAGAACATAGAAATAACATTCATATTTGAAAATTATATTCGTATAAATTTACTCACCATATGCGCTCCTCATATAAATAAGCAGTGTCAAAGGGTCCCCCACGCGCACGGGTCCCGACACGCGTGCGCCGCTCGCGCCATACCCAGACCGTATCTCCATATAGCATTCTGGGGGCTGTAGCGTAAACACTACAGGATTACCTGTAGCCACCCTACAGAGGAATAAAAAAATGTATAGGAAAATATATTATACTAGCTAGCTACTAGCTAAAGAAGTACAAGTAATTGTTACTGCGTCTATTTAATCAATAACTGGTGCTTTAATAAACATCGGAACAATTGATCTTATAATATTGTTGCGATGTAAATTTAGAGAGGAATAAATATATTGTAGAGCAAGCAATTTTATGAATGCTAAATCAGTAGTCAGTACCCTAGTATTGGCCACCGCATAGCATAATGAGTACTATGAAAACCATTTGGCGTAAAATATTTATGGCAATAAAAATATTATATTATACCGTTTACTACCGATAACTGAGTGTATATAAGTATTATTATTATAATATTTTCAACTAAGTTAACGTTCCTATTGTGTGCCCGACTTTTCTCTCTTTTTTATTTTTTAAATATTGTATTTTCAAATCTAATTAATTACAAAATTAACCTATTTAATAAAGATATTTTATACTGTATCAAAACCAAGAAAAATAAATACCACTGCGCACAAAATTCCATATCTCTCAAACAAGTAAAACAAATTCATTATTGAGGCCACCACACACTAATACACTGGATCATTGTCGATTATAAAATCGAGGCTAATGCAAACAAATCTCACAAATCGATAAAATAAACAACTTCAAATTTAATGCTGTCCATTCGTGCCTTAGTGGGTAATATACTTTCACTATACGATTAGTTCCATTTTAACTGTGCCTATTGAATCTACTTTATCCCAATCCATGCTAAATTGAAGTATTTTATTTGTGTGCCAAATAATTTTTGTCCATTGAAAAGTATGTTTTTATGTATGTCGAATAAAATTTACACGCTTACGGTAGCGTCTAATGCTTACACTTCTATCATAAAATAAAACAGTGAAAGCTTAAACTCAAACTCTTATTGGAATACGGTTAATAAAACCATCGAAGCTAATTTGCGAAAAGAAGCGACTTTGTAAAAGGCATGCTAAAATTTACAAGAACCTCCTGACAATATTCAATAGACTATAGGCTAATAGAATTTAGTCTTTGGCTTTGAAAAAAAGGTGAATAAATTACATTTCGGTTTTTCACATATCGCTTTACGGGCAACCAATTTCCCAGCTTATATTAATACCGCTTGTACTTTTACAAAATCAGCTGAAACTCACTCTACATCCAAAAAGGGAAATGTAACGGTCTTCCAGAAGTCGTATCCATATTCGCACGTGACCTTGAAGTGTTCGTCTAACTCCTCTTCGATCAGCGGGTTGTACTGCACCGTGATCGTGTTCCACATAAGGTTCTTCTGCGACAAATGTCTTGTTTAATTATTATAGTAAAATTTAATTATATAGACATTTCCCTCCGCTTTTTTTTTTAATTTTCTTATTCCACTCTTTAGATATGTCAACAATAAGTCAGTTAGAAATGTTTTTTATGCGTGCATTATTTCACCGAGTGATTCTGTCACTACGTTTCATTTTATTTATTAAGTAAATTATACGTATTTTTTGGTGTATGTGCAAATATTAATTCACTTATATTCTTACTAGACGCTCACCCCGGCTCCGCCCGGATATCAATATTTCTGTTTCATCCGAAGGGAGCGTTTCATCAGGATAAAAAGTATCCTATCGCCCAAGTCAGCTCATACATTGTGTATATACCAAATTTCATCAAAATCCATTCAGTAGTTTCAGCGTGATTGAGAGACAAACATCCAAACAAACACACTTTCACATTAATAACATTAGTGTGATATATAACGTAACGACGAAACGAAATTCTTGTGCGAAAGCTAAACAAATGAACTAGTTTTACCTTAATGACGTATTAATTTAAAATCGGTATAATAAATGTACAATTCCTCACCGTAGGATGTTTTCTAGTGTCATCGTGTTGACCGTTCCTCCCCAGTGTGCCGCAGCGGTTCAGTTGTATATAGAACTCGTAGTAATCACGACCCGACCCGTTGATGTACATGCAGTCGGGATCGTATGAATAGCCTGCAGTGGTGTATAAATATTATATTTGATAACGTTTAATGGATAACGGGAGGTAATATAGGATATTAAAGTGTTTGAAAACGATTTTAAACATCAATCGATTCTGCAGTTAAGATACTCTACCTTAGTGCATGGATAGATTCTTAAATGATAAGATAAATGAGTTAACCGTAAGTGCATAAATAAAGAACACGTTATGATATTTCATTGAATTATCGTTCACAGTGGCGCAGCGCGAATTTCTGCCACCGACTGAATAAAGAAACAAAAAAGGAGCTGAGACTTCGCTGTCCGTTTGTCGTCAGGATGTTTTTGTTCGCTATTCCTAATATCTAAGTATTTTTACAATTTTCGAATTAGTAAATGGGCGCTTCGCCCTGATTACGAGTATTTATTCTATGATAGAAATGCTACAGCAACGATATATGTAGGGAAAATTATATCCCTCACTGAACTTCATCATATACCAAAGATGCATTTATTATTTCTTTTTCATTTTAACTTCGAACATCCTAAAATACTTACCACAATATATGATAGAAGAAGGTCACATCAGCGTGAAGTATAAATATTTTACTAACAAGGCAAGTGTATAATTGTTTTCTTAACGGCAATCAAACGAAATTGAATAAAACGTGATTTCGACCATACCGTCTGCCGTGCGATTTAACAATACAATTAATGTTATCTCGCAGATTTTAATAACGGGAAAATTCCATCCACACAATAAATGTCGAAAATAATGGGCAATTACTATTTATACAGGATTCCCAAGTCCCAACTTCCAAGCTATATAATTAAATTAATAAAATATAAAAAATAAACTACCAACATCGTACATAATTTATAATGAATTCAGTACATAATGGTTCTATAACAATATTGTATATATAATTGCAACCTAAACAAGACACGAGTAAGAAAAAGCACACACCTGCAGAATAAACCAAGCCAGAAAATGATCCATTGAATCCCACTCGAATCTTCATAAAGTCATCTTGACATTCCGCTTCAATATCTGGAAAAACTTTTAGTTTAATAACAATGCATACTAATATTATAATTACTTCTTTATTTTGTTTGTGAAAACGTGACGTAAACATACACAAATGAACTTGATCATTTTAAAAAATCTCTTGAGTTTATTTTCAAATTCATAAATCAATATAATCGCAGATTATACCTAGTCTTGCCATAAATATTGTAATAAAGAAAAAAGAAAATTGTTAACTGCAAATAACATTTATTACTT
>NC_052117.1:5262121-5277630 GCF_012273895.1 Zerene cesonia
ATATATAACTGAAATTATTTAGCAGCACTATTGCCTACAGAACACAGCTAGAAGGCGGCAAACGCCTTGTAGATATCGATAACATCGTTATTTTTCCGGTTTCGCAACAATACGGTGGCTTAAATGGGAAATCCGCCGCTTACAGCTTCATCACATGAATGCTTGCATTAGTTACGTATGTATGCAAAATATAATAATTGTGATGATTTTAAAGATATGTACGTCCAAAATGCTATCAGAAATGTTACTTAATATTTACGAAATTAATGTGCAGTGTTATTTTAAAGATTAAAAATTTATTATTTAGTTCCTAAACCTTAAGTAGTAAAAATAAAAAAGGGATACTTCAATAAGTAATTAAAATTATTGTAGAAAAAATTGAAAAAAAATCGTGTCTTGGATAAATCTCATTACGTAAATTATCATTATTCTCATAACAAAAAAACATCACATAAGAGAAAATCTCACATTGCACCCGACTTCCATTGGTCCTGTGGCGTCTATACTCTCGCTCCCACGCGGGCGGCTCCCGCCACGCCGCCTCTGCCGCCGGCGACCGCGGCTTTATGCTCACCGGGATGTAATTGTTCTTATCCGATAGGAATACCACCTTTCAAATTAACAAGTATATTAGAAAATTAATTAGTGTATGAGTATGATTTGATGTTAAGATTCGATCATTTAAACAAATCAAGATATAAACGAGGTCAATACCTGTTTTGGAACTTTGTACAAGACAATTCTTAAACTTTTTCCTAAAATAAAAATCAATGAAAAAACGAATGTGAGATAAATGACGTGATGAATTAATTGAAGAAAGATTATGGTGAATACTTTACTTAAAACCCCGTTTATATCGCAAATTTAATATACTGTCGATTAAAATAAACATGAAACAATAAGTAGTTTTCCACATTTCCCGGGCACCGCGAACATGCAACACGGTTGCGGAACACCGATAGCCCTGAGATAAAGTCTTCAGGCTAACCACCTCCTTCCTGCGACGACTTTTGACTACCTCCGATAATTGTACGTATAATCCAACACAACCGCTCTACAAATTAACTGAACAACATTGACCCACTACGACGTCGAAAGTAAAACGAGAATCGATAATTTAAAAGCAATAAAGAATATAGAGCGAACTGAAATTGCATCCATTATCAGTACGTTAAAAAATTCAAAACAAACTATCGCATTACCGACGGTAATGCACCATTTCACAGTCACGATCCCCTAAGAGTTTTGCACAAAAAAGTAGCTGTAGATAGATGACTGTGCTACGCCGTAAGTGTGCCAGGGCGGTTCGCACGCCGCTCTCTGCACGCATTATAACAATTGGGCCAACAGACCAGCAATTGGCTGGCCTTTACCTTGTCGATTCTATGCTCTGACAAATTAAATAATAAAAGTAAAAACTCTGTAGACCTACGTGCGAATTAGACGGTGGCCCGGGTGAGCATGTCAATTTAACGGCAATTTAAAATCTATAATTTACTATTTAACCAGTCACTTACATTACAATATATAATGCATTGGATGCATTAGTACAAATTGGTAACAACTGTGCTACATTATAAAACAAAACAAACTTGATCATAACGTTTTTGAACCGGTAATAATTTTTTCTTCCTTACAAAAACTATGTAATAAGTAATACTATGTGCTCATACAATGAATGATAAACAAAATTCATAAAAATAAACAGCAATTTTATAAAAAATAAACTAAACAAAAACTATGACTAATTCCCCGCCAGGAGCACGTCTTTCATCAACAGATGAAATAATAGTTCACAATTAGCATTATTTACACCGCAGGTAAACGTCGATTGCATTCCGATTGCGCGCCCAACAAAGCTACGAGTGTTGTCAAGTGGAACGCAGGAAGTGCACTCGATAATTTTAATCTATTTCGTTCAAATCACAATTTTATGGGAAGAGAATATATGTAGGGCAGACAATGCGAGCGCCGTTCATGGTTTGCGTGCAATGTGAGTCGAGATACAGCTACTTTATCACACGCCGACGGCGCCGGGTCAAAGATGCATATCTTGTGCACTCACTATAATACCTGCTAACAATTCTCACGGTGACAACATCGTACTAATTCAATGTTTAGGCTTAGCGACCGACTAAGGAGAGTGTGGGTAAGATAACCCGAACGCAGTACAATGCGTTGATCCGTATACCATAATTTAATTAAAATAGAATTACTGTACCGTTCATTTTACAATAAAAATATACTTTAATATCGCCGTTTCTTACGTCCCAGTCTAAATTGGGCTAAAAACTATGTCATTATAATAATTGTTTTATAATTTTCCATTTTAAAATTACAATAAAAAGAATATAATATTACAATAATTGAATATTGCCAAGTCGTCGTCTGTATTTGAAAAAATAAAAATTTATGTTCCTTAAATCGATGCAACATTAGCACCTAAAACCTTGTTTTTTAAGTAAAATACAGAGCCTAAAGTCGTTTCACAACTTTATCCCTGTAATAATTGTTAAAAATACATTACAAATTATAATTGCTCATCAAAAGATAAGATACATAATTAAAATGTATGGTGTTATTGTATCTTCATGTTGCATAAGCTACTACCGGTGGCCTCCCATTGAAGTTTAATAGAACACATAAACGAGATTGTGGAGTATATACGTAACTCATCTTCACTCACGCATAAATAAAGGTTGTATGGAAATAGAACTAGAGGAAAATGTGAGAAATAATCTAATAGTAGTATAAGTATTCATAAGTACCCACTTTTTGGTACTAGTACTATACTAGCAACACTGGTAAATAAGACGTATAAAAGATATCCCGATAAGCTTTAAAATGCATTTAGTAATTCGTCATAATTTTGAAAGTTAAAAGCTTATTTATTGTTGAAAACGCATATAAATGTTATCAATAAATCACTAATTTTATTAATACTGTTGCAATATTTATTTTTAATTATCAATGATCTATACATCTAGCAAGCTATTTCAACGGTGAAAAAAGAAATGCATTTTTTTTATTTAATTGTAAATCTTCCAAAAACTGTAAAACACGAGTTGGTAGATAAGTAAGTCACCTCAATGATACCGCACTTCTATGAGTAATGATTAGTAAAAAAAAAAATCTTTTAACTTGCGATTACAGTGTAAATAACTTGCTTTACACACTGTTTAACATGCCACTGCAAAAATGACAGAAATCACAGATGATATAATAGTTCTATAACTATAAAAGTTATAGTAAAAATAATTATTTTCAAACTTGAAGTGTCTTTAGTTGTGAACTTAAGACCTCGCCGTGTCAAATATACATTATATGACATTTTTTGTTCCACCAAATATTTAGTTTAAACAAAAAACATAAAATTACAATCAAGCAATATTTCTAACGCTCCGTGACTGTCATTAAATTAAATAACAATATGAAAAGGGTACTGCAGAGGAAATTGTATATTACAAGTCTGATGATGGGTTATCTTATAGCGAGTATAACCTTATTGTTCTATGCAGGCTGATAACAGAGTCTCTCTCTATACAAGGTCGAATTATGTATGCGGATTGAAAGTGAAATGAAACCGTTACCATTTTGCGCTTGTATGAATAACGTAAACCGTATAGAAAAATAGAGCAAATATTGTATCTCATTTTATACACAAGTAGGTGTGTTTTTAATATAAAAATAAAGATAATATCCGAAGTGGTCATCAATTTTATTGATCATTACTTGATATCCTACTAATATAAAAAATGCGAAAGTTTGTAAGGATGTGTGTGTGTGTGTTTGTTACTCTTTCACGCAAAAACTACTGAACCAATTGATATGAAATTTGGTACGTAGACAGTTGGACAACTGGAATAACATATAAGCAATTTTTATCCCGATATTCTTACGGGATACGGACATACGCTGGTGAAACCGCGGAGCGCAGCTAGTTTTCAATATACAAAAAAAATAAGTTGAAGAATTTGTCATACACTTAATTTAAACGAATTTGATTACACTGGTGTAAATAATTGGTGACTTTTCTAAATAATTAAGTAAATATTAAAATAGGAAAGGGAATACCAGATAATCACAATTGTAAAATTACACAAGTGTTAATAATAATGCTATCTCAATACCTGTCAGGTTACTTTTCTATATTTGCTTGGTCCTTGTAATCTTTTGTACATAATATATCTTCTTTTATTTTATAAAAATTTACGTAACCGCCAATAAGATTACTTATACGAAGATTAAGACCGCTCCATAGTATGTTGGCAAAACTTTACAAAAAGATGAATTTTCTTTCCACGATTTCAACGCACACTATAAAAACGCGCCTATGCCTCGCTAGCCTCTTGAAAAATCTTATAACTACGGTGTTGTTTGATAATTCTACTGATATCATATAATTAAAACACATAATAAAAATACTCACTGGATCCTGCTCACTTCCATCGGATTTCAGTGCATCTCTTGTTTCGTTCTGTAATAAAAATTGTATACTTAAATATTATTCATTAACATTCTTATTTTCCATTTCTTTCGCTAAAGTTATTTGTAATGATAAAATGAAATATCAAAATGAGAATATGGTACGCAAATTTAAGAATTTAACTGAAACCAGTCCATATAAATCAAAATAAAGTTGTAATTTTATGAAATATTGTTTTATAAAATTACACAATTATGAAAAGTACATTAGATTTAAGAGGGAGGTATACGTCTATGGCGTACGCATAAATGTTACGTATATTTAAAGAAACTAAATTACCTTTGTTCGTAAAATTGGCCCCGGCGGTTCGTCACCAGAGCCTTCGTGTAGTTCAGACGAAGGCAAACTATCTGTTGACAGCTCTGAGGATTCCACTGAATCTTGAGTCTGTGATATTGCAGAGGCTGCATACTAAAATAATCAAATGTTAATTATGTGTCTTAGAATAACGTACCAAAATACTTATAAAATAATTGATGTTCCATAAATTTATTATATTATAGAACTTTTGTTATAATTAATAATACCTACTTATATTCTAATTGCGAAAGTAACTCTATCTCGTTGTCAGTATATCTCTTCTTCGCGTTTCTATTACCAATCCCTGTACCAGATTTCATCAAAGGAAAAATATAGAAATCACACGGGAACGGGAACAATGTGAGGTAAAATGCGGGTGGATCCGCGGGTGAAAGTAACTATTTAACTTCATGTTCAAGTATCCCTAAAGATACACGTCTTCTATACACTGGTAGATATCTACATAGCATATGTATATGTGAGACTATTTTTATTATAATTACACAAAATATATCCCATATAATTACAGTCAAAAATAAAACAAGAAAATATTATACTTACATTATACATAAGGAGGCTGCATAAAAATATCAATCTGAAAAAGAATCTAAGATTATTAAATGTCCTATGAACGTAATTTGTTATTACATTTTCTTACAAGATACCGAACAAAATCGCATTGAAGAAATCGTGATCTGTAAAACAATTTGCTTACGAAAAAAAGTAATATAACTAAGTATAAAGTGGCAAAATCTGCAGATTCGTGACACGGGCATTACGGGGCATTATTACAATATTCATAATGGCAGGTCAAATGACAGGGGAGAGAATGACTTCGGGAATGAATAACTTCAATTACCTGCATTACTATGAAATTGGTTTATCGGTAGCTGAAAATAATTCGATTGTATAAATTCACTACAGAGTTAATGAGTATTCGGATCATTGGAGCTATTGTAACGGGAACAAACCGCAGATTATTGAAACGAGTCAGTGTAAGCTGAAATTAATTAGTAACACTACAATGACCTTTTGTGCCGCGCGTGGTGATTTCGTTGTTCGTTCAATCAGAGTTTATGCGATGCGAAATTATGGGATCATGGATGGATTTTCATTGAAAAATCTTCTAGAGCATTAAGATTTAATGTGCGTAATTTATACATTATGTATGTATGTATCTCTGTCAGGCTTTAAGAGCCGCATTACAATAAAATTAAAATACAAAGAAATATTAATTTTTCAAGTGTGATAAGATCAAATCAAAAAAAGGAAATTGGCAGTGGCTCAAAAAAATTATAGTCTCCTTACATTCGCCTACATAACCCACGTTTCTCTCAGGTATGATATGTCCTTGAATAGTGGCTCATGAACTGACATTGTCATTTGATTTTTTTTTGGGTTAAATTGATTCACCACATGTGTTTGAAGTATTGCATTTTCGAGTTGTAATTAGACAAAGTTGATCTTAAAATATTTTTAACGTTGGGCACTCCAAAAAAAATGCCGGTCAAAGCGCGAGGCGTAAAATTGTTTGTGTGTACTCCAAATAAATAAATAAAAAATTAATTTTCCACGTTTTATCTATTCACTTTTTCTTTATATTGTTTACAGACTTACATTCCATAGGTAAATGTACACATATGATCTAAATTAAATAACGTTAATTATAAATAACTTTAATTATAAATATATTTAATTATAAATTACATTATTAGCTCTTTTCAGTCACTAATAACGATATGAAACTCCCAAAGTGTAGTTCCGTCACGCGCAGCCCCATAGCTACCTGCAGGCTTAATGTCCGATTATCATTAAGTTTTATGCACGATTGCATAAAGCGTAGTGACAATCGTTTAGTGTGAGATGTTCCCAGCGCAGTCGTCGACCCCTTATGGGCGTCCGAGCGTAACCTGCGTGTCCTTAATGATAGGAAATCCGATAAATTGTCGGGAGACGGCTTACAGAAAATCGTAACGATATTGTGTCGTCCCGACGTAATTCTTTATGAAAGGCTGAAGATAACTGAAGTTCTTTGGTTCATTGGATTGGTCTCCGTTTGGATAAGAATACTGTATACCAAAACTTCAAAAATAACCCACTACCCGGGCGGAGCCACAGAGAACAGCTGGGTATAACAAGGACATATGTGAAAAAAGACCTTTTTTAATTGAAGCTGTGGTTCAAAAATCCAATTGCTAAAACACGCTTTATGGAAATCGTAAATACACCTTAATTTAAGAAAGGTTAATATGTGATAACGTCGATCTTGGCCACTAGATTGGATCTAACCACATCAACAAAAGAGATACTGCAAATTGGATAAAATCATTTCAAAGTAATCTATCAATTAGAAAATACACAAACGGCAATTACTAATTATCTGTAGAACAAAGGCGTACTTGACAAATATCAGAAAATTGTTAATTATGCGCGTTTTATTAAACTCTGACCAACGATTCCGGTTCGTTCATAGTCAATTAATCGCATCAAACGAAACGCTCTGAAACCGTAACCCCAGTTATAATAGTTTACATCGTGATCGAATTGTGCCCGTTAGTCTCCCGAGATATTGTTTAAGACCATAATTTTAAGAAAAGTACTAAAAATTACGTGGCATGCGAAAACGAATTGATATTCTCATATTCCGTAGATATTTATCTATGATGTTCTTTGCTTTTCTTTGACATTTTATTGTGCTGTGTTAATGTCTAATAAAATCAACATATTAATATAATTGATTCTGTTACTTCTTGCTACTAATTTTTTTAAGAATATAAGGTAGCATACCAAAACCATAGATAAGATAATACTATCTTATAAAACTCTTTTTCCAAGCCGGGTGGAAATCAAGAAATTGCTAACAAAAATATTATTATATCATACTACCACTCATATGCTGGTAATGAAAATAAAATCCTGCGTGTTTTTTTAAATGAAACGATACATTTTTTTTTCTCAACAGCAATTCTTACATTCCGATAGTTCTCCATTCCTAAAGACGTAATAGATACGTGCCGAAATTAGTAAACATTTCATATTGCATTTTTTTTGTTCATTTCCCTCAATTAACATCAGACAAAACACTATTGACCTCTGGTTGTTTCCTAAAATATATTAAATTTCGACGACCTCATATACGCTTCCTTCCATAACACAAGTATTTTACAAGGGCGTCGATAATAATTACAATTACTTACATTTATAACATTTCATATAACTGCTTCTATAAGGTAAGGCACTAAATGTTTTGTACGAATTAATTTATTTAGTGAATTTTTTGTGCAAATTGTTTAGATTGTTTATATAATATTTGTACTAAATATACTTTTATGAATCTGTTATACACTCTTTCACACTAAAAGACCCAATGAGATGCATATTTTTGTATTGATGCATAGTTTTGTGTACATTTTACACGTTTATATGCATAGCTTTATTAAATATATTAAGCATCGCCGACCTCGCAGGCGGTGTGGTGTTAGTAAATCTCAATTTTAGTAGCCCTTCTAGCTGACATCGAGAATAACCACACAAAAGGTGTTTATAAGAAAATCAGCAAGTATACCATTTTATCGCAAAGTTTTATTTAAATTCAATTAACTCAGTTTTAAATAAACATAAACGATATTGATTGAACTGTTTCACAAACCCTTTTTAAACGTGACTATCTAACGCTTTTACACACTTGAAAAACACGCGAAAGTAATTCTTATAAATGTTTCTGTATAAGGTTTCATTCAAAAACATTACCATTTCTGTATAAAGCATTATTTCATCACTCCATCACCTAAAATCTTAAATGTCTATAATTGCAGTCGACGGCGGAACGAACCGTTACCACTGACATGCACGGGCCATGCTTCGTATGACATCAAACGTTTTACACCTCATACCGACGTACAATAATCACCATCGCCTTTCGCATTCGCCAATACGTGAAAATGTAGAAAGCTAGAAATGCTATATAACTTATTAATTTTAACCTTGAGACACGAAGCAAATGCGCCCATTCAATTAAACCAAGACGTTCGAAAATGAAAATTAGAATCCCTATTGTTTTTCATTATAGTATTTTAGTCATTAAAATCTATGTATATGCAAATATATGACAAGTCTCACATAACATAACATCACTAGTGCGAATTCATTAGTTTGATGGCAAGCTAGTGAGTAAAGTTAAAATTGAAGTCTAGCTAGTCATACTTAAACGGAGGCTATGACTGCAACAAACTAAATGAAATAAACTTAATCCTCAATATCAATGAATATCACGTTCATATATCTATGAATTAAAGATAACTTTATATGTGGATTATCAGGTAATTGCATTAAAATCTCGAAGTAAATTCCACTAAAAAAATGAAGTATGCCGCTAATCATTTCAGAAAGCTTACCATGAATTATATGATACCATCAAAACCTCAAAGAAAGGTCGCGCTCAATCTTTTATTTACCACTAAAATTTTATATTCGATATCGCTGAAGGCAAATAATCACCGTGGTTTATCCCATTCAAGCGTAGCGGGGTCACAGAACTAGTACAAATATAATTTTATACGTAAATCTTTAAAACCTCCGCTTTATGTGACTATAGTGCATTATTTTATTATATTTTCTTTATATCTTTAAATAAACATGTTTCAAATTCAACATCCATTGCTCATTTATAATGAGCTAACTTTTATTTAAGAATAGTTTATCAATTACTCTTCATAGACCCTACAATCGTTTGCAACAGACATACAAGGTGTAAGATGATGATGATGACAAATATTTATTTATGACTAGCTTCCCGCCCGCGGCTTCGCCCGCCTCCGTATTGTTCTTACCTTTTAAACCTTCTCTGGTCTTTTCAGAATGCAAAACCATTATTATAAAAAAAAAAACAGGCCAGCCATTCTCGAGTTTTAGCGAGACTAACGAACAGCAATTGATTTTTATATATAAGAAGATTTTACTGATATTACTTGTTGTAATTCTTCACCAACAATTTTTGAAGGGATGGAATGGAAAAAAACAAAACGTATACAAAATTTCTTCAAGAAAAAGTCAGTAACAGGCATGGAATTACAACAATTAGCTACAGGAGTTACAAAGGAAGGTTTCCTTAAAATCAAAAACATTTTAATGTTATATATAACATATTACAAATTATCCGCATAACTGAATAATTAGATTAAACGACCGTTGGCACTAAATAACGCACTGAAAAAAAAAAGTTTTTCAAAATACGTAACGGTCTCAATGTTTACAGATCCACGATATCATCAACACCTAAAAACGAAATGCACAAACAAAAAGCAATTGTCTCCACTCTACTTACCTCGCATTTAGCACCATTTTGCACTAACACTTAGCAGGCACTATCATTACACTACACCACGATGTTTTATTTTAATATTTATTTATTATGGCAACACTGCGCGGTATGCACGATTCGGCCAACGCTTGGTGCAGAAGTGATGACCGCCGGCGGCTCAGCCTCCGATTGTCTTAGAACCTTCTCCGTATATTTTCGCTTCAGTGCCATAAGACCTCATTGCAAAGCTCGTTTCATAATACGAGCAAGATTTATAGCTTGTTCTAAGGTTATGGTCAATGTGGAGCTTTTTTTAATTTATTTTGTTGTATGATTTATCTGATTTTGATGATACAAGAGTTAGGACATCGCTTATCAATTTAACTCAATTGAAATAATTTAATAAACTAGGTTTTGTTGTATTTTTGTAAAATATTTCCAATATTTACTTTAAACCATACAGTCACATAACAATTTCAGAAATTGATGTATACAAGCTAAACTATAAATGAGAAAAGCTATTATATTTCACTACGATTTTTATTTCAAACGCAAAGGCAATTAAATAATATTCAACAATTCAGTTATCGATTAATTCAGGCTAGTTTAGATCAATGAATGGCGAACTACACAATTTTCGCTTCGTATTTGATTCATTGAAACAAACCTATGCCGATAATTTTTTCGAATTTCAATATTAAATTGAAAGCAATTACCATTGACGTGATCGTTACTATTGTTATTGTTATCTTCATTGGTCTGAAAGTAAATAATCAAACTATAAACTCATTAATGAATTTATTAATCGTTTAAATAAACTCATTTTATAAGCCAGTAAAACAGAATTAATGTTACTGTGTTTGAGTTATTGAAAGAAACTCCTAAAACCACTGCAGATTATATTTTTTAATTATTACTTTTGTCAGGGTTATATGCGGGTTAAAGAATTAATTACCGAACCGTAATTTTAAATCGCTGTAAGCTCTACCACAACCTGTTTCAGACACAGAACTAATCAAATCTTTGTTATATTAGGTATCCGATCTATCTTTTCGATTTGGTTATATCAGCAATATTCTTTCGAATGGTATCACATTATCACACCCTTATCTCCCACACATTGATCTAGAGTTATTGGATAAATAAGTGAACCATCAAAGCGCATCATTGTGTGAGAAGGGTCAAAAGATATAATAATACCTAACTTGTGCAGTATCGATCCAAATAAGAAGATATCTACTCACGTAAAAAAAAAAACAGTAGCAGAGTTTACTTGTGTACATTAAAAAAAAACTAAAAAGAAATGATTTTGAAATGTCTGTCTGTCTGTTGTCTGGCTTTCACGTTAAAATTCTAGATGGGAATTAATGAAACGTATAGGCTATAATTGGCACAGCTGGTGTGTTTAAAACTATTCACCACTATAAAAGGACTATACGTTAACACACAACGGTGATAAATAATGTATTCAGAAAACAAACCCGTCAGCATTATGGAAGTAGACAGCGCTCCAGAGCGTATAGTATATCAGCTGCATGTAGCAGTAGACCAGGTAGTATAAAGCCAGAGCTGTCGCCGTCACAGAGAACTGTAGGAGCTGTACCATTTCACGAAGTATTCGCCAAGACTTGACATTGTTAATGTCCTGTTTTTATTAAAATACAATTAGGGATATTCACAGCTAATGCGAATTCTAAGGTAATAAAATGCCTAATATCACAGGGGTGGATAAATAAGAATAAATTATAATACTTATTATGTGAAGATATTAAAATAAGAATTGTAGTATAGGGTAACGTTTGAATCATCGACGAACTAATAATTTATAAGCACTTACGTCGATAGTGTTAAATTATAATGATGAATATTAGCTTAAACATTTATTTTCAAATTAATTTCGTTTAATTATATTGTACTTGGTCTTAACCTAGAGATACTAATCGCCTGTAATCTGTATACGATTTAATAATTAGCATTATACAAATAGCATTATGCTTTATTTCCGACTGACGTTTGTGAGACCTCGTATAATCATAACCCTTAGACCAAGCATTGTTTAGATTTGTGAAACAAAATAATGTACGCTGTGCAACCCACATTAGTATTATCAATGAAAGTGTTTGTTTGTTTGTCTATCTTTCACGTCGCAACGGAACAGTTTTATGATGTCAGCAAGGAGCAATTTTTGTGTCTGGATATGGTTAGGAGGCTAGAGAGTGATATGGGTTACTTCTTACCGCGGTGAGAAATCTTATTCCCATAGGAATTCCTTTAATAATACCATAAGTTAAATCTTCTAAATTATATTATTTCGCTATGTATGTATAATGTTTTAAATTATAATCTCTTTATTTGCATTATGGGACGGTAAGTTATTGTACCCTTGGTATTTCACTATCGTGAGCGTTATTCACTGTATATCATGGAATAACTTTAAATCCGATCCTATCTGAATTCACGATGTCCACATAAAGACCGTGCCTTTGACATACCTACACGATCAAATAGATAGGTGGTGAGTTCATTTAGGTAAATTTTTACAGCAAAATAATAATGACATAGAAAATAGGTAATATGCGTCGTGGAACTTAATAAAACAAACTATAGCTACTAAAAGCAGTGGTGGCTCAGTAGTTAGGACCTCAGAGTTCAGTAGAAAAGTCGGGGGCTTGAAACAAAAAAAATATGTATTTTTCAAGTTACACACATTTTCCACATCAACACGGCTCTATACAAAAAGCCAGCATTTTAAGGAATAAAACGTTCGACAAAATGGTGGTGCTATTTTGTTGATAGCGGCCTGAGCTTTGAAATCTTATAGGAAGCATGTGTGCACTGCACAAATATGGGTGTAATCATAAGATAATACCTCCGAAATATTTAAACTAGCAAGGACTTTTTCATATAATTTTTAATATAATGAATACATTATGCATTCAATACTAATTTACCTTTTTCAATGGTACATCATTTTCAATGTCCTTTAATTTTGTCTTTGCAGCGGCTTCGGGATGGCAAAACATTTTGTTATGGACTTGTGTGCAATATGCAGATATGCAGGTCGCATTATGCAACTGTAAGAAAAATAGCAAGAACTGTCTTTTACCTACTTAAGTATCAAACAAGGCGCCGTAGAGAACATTTCACAAAACGGCATATTATTTAAAAACATAAAATGAAGAAATTGAAGAATTAATGAAATTTACAAACTGTCATTGATATGCAAGAAGGATTTGTCATTGACGTTCCTGTTCTTAGTTCGATCGGATTAGGTATACTTATGTCTCTTTATTCTTACTTTTACAATTTTGAGTTTGAAAATTAAAAAATACACTTAATACATATGAATATGTATGACAAATTTTACTCACTTTTGAATTTAAAGTCATCGGGGCAGATTCATCTGGTGAGGGCGGAGGCGGCGCTGGGAACTTATCCAATAATCTCTTTAGCTTCTCGCTGGTTCGAAGACAACCACACTTTCGCCTCCAGGACTCGTCCTTACTGCAGCGAGCCTTCTCAACGTTGAACCTTTCATTTTCCATCTCGGATCGTACACTGAAAAGATGCTAAGGAGATGTGTGCTTGCCTTTTTCTGTGTGATGTGTCTCTAAAGCGAGAATTGAATCGATCTCATACAAAAATCATTTCCATTCATTACTTAGAGTGCCAACTACCGAAACGCACTACGACAAAACAAAGCTTCTACGAACATTAGTCCGGCCGTGAAATATATACCTACAAAGTGATAAGTAAAGAGGGACGTCCACCAAGGATTCATCATCATAATTATTCGTCTATAATTTCTACGGTTTCATATTTTATTTTATTTTTTTACCTTCGCTATGGATCTTTCGTACGTCTTACAAGCAATGGTTCATAAGCTAATAATATAAGTAATTGCTACTTACTTGGAAAGTTATTTTATTTATATCCCCAGAAATTACGAAAAAATATATAAAACGCTTTTTATATAAACCACAAAGTTTAAACGTCCGATTTTTCAAGGCATTTCAATAATTTGAACATAGCAAACCCCCAAAAATCCCGCTATAAACAATTCTTCCAAACAGTTACAAATATTACGCTATAATATGTCAAATAAATTAAAACTTCAAAGTACAAGCAAAAAGATTATAGTTAATATTATCAAGCATTTATATATCACGTTTATTCTCAAAATAAGAAAAATTATCATATCCACTTTTAAACGTGTGTTTTCCCCAATACTGTACTTAATAGGTAATGCACCAAAAATTCCCGTTAACAATGTAAATAACAAGGGATATTTCATTGTTGAAAATGTAAGCTTCAAACATTAAATGTGTGCCTTTTCGCGTTATGAACATTACATACTGCAATTTTAAAAAAAGCTAACTAACGTAACATATGAAAACTGGACCACACAGAGAGTAATGTTATACAACCTCGTACATGACTTATGTGAATTTATCACGACCTCTCGTAGGGCTGCATATTGTCTCACGGTCAAAGAACTAAAACGTTGTCATAAAGAAATGTATAGAAATTTCGATAGTACCGCTACATGAACCGTACTGTACGGCAATATGAATAAGACGAAGGAAGCACGCACGTTGAAACTATTTAATCGCTTATAAATTAGCGACACTTTCTTTGTTATGGCTATATGCTAAGCGGTTCGTTAGAAAGCTATTAGCAATCAATTATGATTCTTGATTTGACTCTTGGCTTTTGAGCAATTTTCGAAAAAGGAGACATATTATCAATTGTGTGTTGTCTTCTTTTCTTGCCAATATTACAGTTATATACGTATTTTTACATCTATGTACCTACAATTTGGAATACTAGTTTTTTCTCTTTACATAACAAAAAAGCGTCATCCAAAGTCAAGAAATATAATGTAAGTCAGGTTCATATTAAAAATGCACTGTTTAAAAACGGTAAAAAAGTGACGTCACAGCTCGTTACAAAGACGAAATGATTTTAAAGATAAAAAGGCCAATAACAATGACAATATGTTGTAGAACCGAATAAAGTTACCATACTCTTTTGTATCAAGGCCTACTCCAACTGTGGACATCCTCCTGGAACTAAGTACTTTCAGTTGCAAAAAAACCTCATGTTATATTCGTTTAACACGTCCAGTAAATATATTTAATAGAAGTATGGTTACACTTCAAAAACCACTAGGTAAGTTATCAATACGAGAACACTACACAAAAATTAAAATTAATTTAACTTTTTCCCAGGCCCAGTTTATAAATGTGCATTGTATATTTGCAGCTTTCTTGAAGAATAAACCTTCCTTTATAAACAAGTTCTTGTTAAAACAGTTCTTTCTGACTTTTATATTTGCAAATATTTCAGCGTATCCAAGTTGATAATTCTCTTTCTTCCTGGACTAATGTTACTGCTGGTGTTCCACAAGGCGGTGTGCTTTCA
>NC_052117.1:5278630-5304279 GCF_012273895.1 Zerene cesonia
TTGCAACACATTTCACAATCTACCCCAATAAATGCTATTTAATGTAAAAATACATATCTAATTTCTTCCAAGATTACCTAAGAATCAAAGAATCTAAATCGCGTGTTTAGCGTCCTGCCGATCTATGGGAAAATAGTCCGTCCACCGACGACCTCCTCCTTGCGTTTATGTAAGGAATAGCTTAGATCTGCTGGGCCACCTGACGCGTGTCGCGAATCGGCGGGTCGTTCACTTGGAGCAAACAACTGAAGAGCTATTACGAAGCCATTACCGCAGAATGCGAAGCAAACCGTGCAATATTCGTAAGGAATTGAAAGTATTCCACGCAAAACATTTGATTGACTTTCGCTTTAGAATTGTGAGCTTCCTGGAGTTTTCACAGGATACACGATTATCCAATGGTCTCATATATTATATTTGTTAAATGTTTGTGAAGTAGCTTCGACCAGTTTAATTTCTTAAATTGCTAAATGCAACGTATAATAATAGTAAACTCCGCTGTTAATTATTAAAACATTCAAGGTAAAATTTCATGTTGAACAAAAATCAGTAGCGTTCTAAACAATGCTGCGTAAAGGCCACGCACACAATGGACAAGTTATTTTGGAAAAGCGAAGGTCGTCATTCTGATGGAAGATAACACTGCAAACTTCTTGTTAGATAAACTATATATTACATGCGCTGATGAACATCGTACTAACTACCTTTTCTGTAATATGAGAAGGGCAGGCTCATTAACTATTATTAATCGAGTTCAAAATCAGAGGTCACTTTGAAAACATGTGGCAAAAAACTAAAACCATGATTTTCCGCCAGCTTTTCGCTGGTGCCTTTGCTTACTAACTTAATCGTGCGAAAGCTGTTTACAATTATAATTCCCAGGTTACAATTTCTCATTGCTATTGAAGTCTCTTACTTACGTACTTTAAAAGACAGCTATATGATGTTCAAACCTATTCCGGTACTTTACTGGTATTATTGCAATTCCCACCTAAAATGGCACTTAATTGAAAATCACTCTAAAAGAAATTTAACAAAGCCAATTGCCATATGATAGTAAAATTCTATTTATTTAATTCTATTTAAAAACATAAAATTACAGGTAAAGTTAAAATATGTAACTTTTTATGTTCACATGTCATGTTATTGCAGTAAACAATCATCATTAAATGATTAAATCCATCCATATGCCACTATCTAGGTATAAAATAAAATACTATATAATCACCATGTATTTAATAAATAAACACGTTTACAAATTACGCCGCCGAAGCTATGTATGTAGCATCTCGTGAAATTTCAGCAAGCAGATCTATCAACTTAACACTAGTTTCAACAAAAACAAAAATAGTCTTAATTCATTGTAAAAGAATATTATAAGAAGCGTAATATTTTATATTTTTATCTATGATTTTTTTGGAATTAAGTGAAGTGGTTTATGTATTTAGACTCTTTTTTCCATTTTAAATTAGGGAAAGATATAAATATTTTTCAAAAATAATAAATTAATTTTTCTATATATAATTCATAAATTAGGCTAGATATAATAAAAATGTAGAAACGTATTTTAAAAAATCGGCACCAAAAATACTACCGGTTCAAGAATTTATATCCATACATGAGATCATCATATACGCTTCTGATAATATTCTTTACACATATAAATTAAGTCGACAATAATAAAAGCATAATGTTTTTCCTGTCATACCAAAAAAATCTTTAACATTCATCGTGCTGATAAATTTTATTTGTTAAACTAATATAAAAATCGTTCAGATCATCATAGCTACACCATTACAAATCATTATACATCTTATCCAGATAATGCCACGTACTTTGTGCCTCTAGTACAACCTCATTTTCCTATACAACCCTAATAAAGTAATTAAATTCGATATAAAATAATGAAAAATAGTTTAAAAAAAATTGTCGTTAAATCGCACCATATATTTCAAATAAAAACGAATAAATAAATAAATGTCATTTTTGGAATAATAGTCGGATGCTAATATTTTTTCAAAATTGTGCTATAAATTACACACGAAAAATAGCAAAAATTTCCACGTACCACCCTAATCTCTCATTACCCTAACTACGCTATTTAAAAAATATAAATCCATTCAATTATACAGTTAAAGTATTTTTAAAACACCCATTAAATACACTACACATAGTAAAATATTTAATCAGCTGTCTGTCGTGTAAGCAAAAAGCATAAATAATTAGTGTATATATTTAGCTATTTCCAATAACGTTTTATCGACGGAATCGATGTGGACTTTTTAGTGTACGCAAGGTTACGGTTTAATAAGAACAAAGCTATATACTATGCGGATCAACTAAGAATAGGACGATTCTGCGTCATAGGTTACTTCAAACGAATTAACAATAATCTCAGCTAACAAGTCAGAAATGCAAAAAGGATGGATTTTCAAGTAATGACATAAAATTGACACATAAAGGTCATAAACATTCCCTTTCTTAGTTGAATCGCATAGTAAGAATCACATCTAATCCAGAACCATCCGAGCTGGTGGAAGTAATTTTTCCTCATATTGATATTCCTTTAGGGTGTGCAAGAAAAGTGACTCATCGGTCTATTTGACGAGTTCAGGAGAAACTTATAAGTTTAGAATATGGAAAAAATATGAAGGGAATTCAAAAGGAAAGCTCAGAAACGCAACACACGAACAGATGCCATAGCTGCTAGGGATGTGAAATATGTAGTTTCTTTGCATAAAAAAAATCAAATTCAAATAAAAAAAAATCATTGCACATAAAAATAACACCATATTTATTACAATAGGATTATAATCCTTATAAAATAAATATCAAAGTACGATCACAATATATCATATCTATTTAGAATATTATCTTGTTCTTAGTGTAATAAAATATACTTCCATCAACTCTGACACAGGCAAATGTTACCGTAAGGTGTATAATCTAACGAAAGCAGTTTTGTCTTGCAATTTAAAAATATTTCTCCTATATGAAAAGCGCTAATTCTGAAAAAAATAAACATCTCTTTGATTAAATGTTTATTTTATTATATTAGATATATATTATAAATTGAACATGCAACGAAGCTCTTTTCCGGTTTATTTACTATAGATTCTATTTTCATTCTAAAAAAACTGCAAGCTTCTATCATAAAAAAAAAATTGAAACAGAAAAGAATTACAATAAAATACATGTTTTAATCAAAGAGATATTAATTCTTCACCTTAACCATCCTTACAAAATAGTGGTGCTATAATTTTGTACATTGTGTACTAATTAATTTATCACATATTTTAGAAACTTGTTATGTCCCAAATAATATTTAGTTGTGATGCTTGAATGTATCAGAATTTTAATGACGTGGAGGTTACAGCATAATACAGTTCAGCCAAGTCTTATATTGAATACAGTTGCTTATACAATAATATATTAACAAGGAATGTGCATTTGTTATGGAGATTACATTGGTATAAATTTGCCCAAGATACAATAATTTGTTAAATGCAGTATTTTGCATATGTGCGACGCCTAGGTAAAATCTAAATAGGTACACATATATACTGATTATATCATAAGATTTTTCAGGAAAATTTCTTAGGAAATATACACCTTTACCACTATCAAAGAGAACAAATTTCTTGTTGAGCTGTTACAATTGACTTTTATAGAAACTATTTTTATTGAAAATATATTCTGGGCTTTATTCGGTGAAGACTACTTTTTGAGATAATTTTTTTTCATTATATCACATGAATATGGTAACGATTTCTACGTAATTAGATTTTACCCGGCACCACTAACCATGATATTATTAAGATAGACACTTAATTGTGATACTAACACAAGTCATTAAGCTATAATCACAATCATTATACTATATAATAATTCTATCTAAAAATACTTATCAATACAGACTAGGAGCACAAACATCGATATAAAACATGAAAACAAACTTTCGGAAAGGATTGACAATACTCTGAAAAACAATGATTAAATTATACAATAAAGCTTCTACACACATCACAAGATTTCAATTAAGACCTAAGGTACGTCCTGCAAAAGCATTTTAGCGATGAAAACTCTATATAAATTAGAAGCCGTATTTAAGCGTATGTAAATATAAATAAATTATGAACACTGTTCCGAATTAATTTGGAATGTTATCTATTTAGACAACTACATTTGGAATTATACATCAGTCTCAGTTTTGCTGCTTGTGCGTCGGCTTCTACCAACCGAATTCGGGTTCACCCAATAAGGGCCGCTCAATAAAAATTTCTTGACATTGTATTCCATTCGCGCCAAATCTTCTGGCGATATATCTTTATCACCTTTGGCTTTAAGAGCCTCTCTTAATTCTTTGTTTGGGTCAAATTCACTACTAGTTGGACTCTTTGTATTATCGTTTATTTCCGTTACCGTTACGTCGCCACTGTCAACTGGAAATATTGTTTCTTTGGCGACGTTGTTCATGAGCTTTATGTTAGCTGAATGTTTAGCTGCTTTCTCTGGATTAGCATGAGTCGCAATGGAATTCTGGATCCAATTGTTACGAGCATCGCGGTTATAAGATTTAGAGTATTTACTAACAGGGTGTGGCATGTTAAGGGCCAGTTCATTTAACGTTTCAGTGAGCCTGTTTATTTTATTGTCTCGTCGCAATGCACGGTTTGCGAAACTGCATTCGTCTTCCAATGGATCATTTAAATTATTCTGTTGTTCTAAATTCTTTTCGACCCATTCAGCCACGCGCAACAATTGTTGCTTCTGCAACATAGCGGCGCTGTCGTCACTAGATAGCGAGCTAGTGCTCTGTTCATTTGTAAATATCTTAGTAGTTTCGTTAACTTTCAAATGTGTTTGTGTCAAGTTTGGATAGACATTTACAATATTTGGTGTTGTGGGTTTAAGGGCTGGTTCGATTTTCTTGTTATACTTGGGTAATATACCCTGAGGAGGAGCATCTTTGGAAATCTTTGTATTTTCCAAAGTATGAAATTGTGACATATCTATCTTCTTTAGAGGTCTTGCATATTGACTAGCTACCTTGTTTTGTTCGTAACGATCGAAATTAAATATTTTCACATCATGGTTATCGGTTGGGGTGGGCTCATCGACTTTTTTAGCATTTTCTTCATCTCGAGTTGTATCTTTTTTAGGAACTGTGTTTTCAACAGTGAAATCGCTCAATAAATTGTCAATTTCACATGAATTCTGTTGACTTGTAATACTCTGTTCATTATTATTTATATGCTCATTGTTAGCAGCAAAGTTATGCGTCTTCAATGGCTGTAATGGTGCCGAAGATACAACATTCAGTAGTATTGGATTTATTGAATTGCTTTTATTGCTTGAATTGGAATCCTTGTTGTTATTATCAACATGAACATCTATGAGCGTACTTTCAACCACTACCGTCTCATTGTTGCTATTAATCTTAGCATCGTCGTCTGGTTTTTCCAAATCTATAAAATTGTCCATACCATCATTTAGATCTTTGAATATAGAATTTTCGTTACATCTACTTTGACGTCGATACAAAACCGGTGGAACATCCGGTTCAGCGTTGTCGAGCAAAATGTTTTTTGAGCCAGCTTGCATGCGTAAGTGGCAGAATCGCGGCCCGGGGCCTACTTGATTGGTAGATTTATGCGTGCTTACAGTTGATTTAGCTACAGACGATGTTCGACTACCATTGCCCAAGGAACTATGAGAATGCTTTCTTATGTGCAATGAGTCTGCATAAGGACTTTGGTTTTTAACTTTAATCTCTTTAGCATTTGGAATGTCTTTGATTAGTAAGTCTTCATTTCCTACACTATGAATACTGCTTTTTTTACTAGAGATAGAAGTCTTTGTTCTGTCACATAGCTTATGATGAATAGTAGGTTCCATACTCATAGTATCTTTTCGCTTTATTTCATCTGGTTTAGTAAACACCTCATTTTGTATGTCCATGTTAACTTCATGCGTGTTTACTTCCGGTGCTGTCTTTTCATTTGACGGAATTTCAATTACAGTACTTGCTTTAGCCACTTCAATTAATGGCACGTTTTCTTTAGTCTCCACAGGCAATGTCTGTGGAACTATGAACATGGGACTCGGGCTGTGATTGTTAATTTTTTCATTAATAACCTTGATAGCATGAGGCGACACACTTCTCACGCTTAAACCCGAGTTCAAAGATTTAATATCTGTATTACAGTTCAGGCAGAGAGAATTCTTCATTTCCCCACTAAGTTGAGTCTGTGTGGAAACAGTATAATAACTTTCATTATAGCAAAATGGTTTGCTCTGAGATTTGGAACATGTGCATGTATCACAATGCTTGGTGACTGTATCTTGAATGCTGTCTTCAAGTATTTTAGACATAAGAGATGCTGAAATATTAAATTCATATTCACTTGCGTCAAATGTATCAATATCATTACCGGTCTTTGAAGCCGCTGAACTGGCTGTCTTTGGTGTTTTCGACATGACGTACTGAGATACTCGCGCCTGTGTATCTACAGGGAGCTGAAACAAAATGATAATGAAATATAATATGAATTTCATAGAAGTTTCCACAATTCATTTGTTTTTCTATTAAACATTACCATCAAAGAATGACATACCAGAATTATATGTCATTTGAACAATCTAACAATTTCTACATCCTTACATATTTAAGAATTTGTCAAACAGTATTGCTTCAGATATCAGAGCCGAGAATAATTTATACATAAAGACAATGGACAGAAATGTTGTTTTGAGATGAAATCGAGTATTTGTTACTTACATTGTCCAATTTTTGAGATACAAAGTTGTCAGGCTTGCATTGCAACAATTGAATTGCAAGATTCATATCATTTTTATATCTTTCCTGTAAACATTCAAATTGAATTAGGATTATGTTATAATACATATATTTTACTGAATATAAAATAAAAATAGTAATGTTTCTTGTTTGTTTAATTAAAATGTCTTTATCAGTAACATAAATACTACTCAATATAACTCATTATTACATTCTCTTTCTGTAGCATACTGTAGTTATGCTTTGACTCCGCCAACCGCACAGACAAAGTAGCAATGTCCTTGGTCAATTGGCTCTTTTCACTCTTCATCTTATCAACCATCTGCAGCAGCTTGTCTTCTAACACTTGATTCAATTTCTGAACTCTTTTGTGTGAATCGTATAGCCTGAAATATATCATAATATTATTATGAAGATGATAGTAAAGTATTATTACATTTAACTACTATGATAGTTGGATATAATTATGATATCCATTTAATATACTATATCCATATGTTTTTATTCATTTGTACTGTCATTGCATACAACATTTTACAATATAAATAGTAAATTAGTGTCATTGAATTTAAATTTTAATTAGAGTTGAGTTGTCATACATCCAAATAATGCTTTTAAATAAGAGCACTGTTGCAGAATGTTTCAATTGTATCTAAACAGCACAAAAGTAAATGAATATAAAATGCTTTGCTAAAAAAATATATTATGCATTGTTGTCCAAGTGCAGTTACTTACATGTGGCTGATTTGTATGTTCTTACTGTAAAAAATTAAAGTGTCCAAGATAGAAGCATTCCTACTTACAATTAGACAACAGTGCATGAGAAGTCAGTATTCATGCATATTTCTGTACTCCATAATATGTGCATGGAAAATTTACTAGTTGTGTTGTAATTCATTAATCCTTTATTATTTTAATAACTGATTAAATAATTGATTACAAGACATGTTATCATACATTTACTAATTATTATTAGTAAATAGGTATACAATTGTTCAAACAATTCTTCTATGTAAACTATCAATAAAGGCTTGAAGCTTTTGTGATCTAGTTTTCTTTGCAATATCAATCATGTTTGTATTCTTTTCTGATAACGTCCATTTTTGCAAAATGTACGATAAATTCTTACTTGCCTTCAAAATGCCCACTTACCGTTCATACTTTTCCCTCCAGGTATTGACCTGCTCATCTAAATCTGTAGCCCGTGCGTTGCATTTGAAATACTCGGCCTCGAGAGCTACAAAATGAGCATCCTTTTCAGCGAGGTGTTGCCTCAGGTGCTCCAAATCCTTTCGCAACTGTGCCTCAACACCTTCATTGCAATCCTAGTAATTGTGTGCGATATCAAAATAAAATCAAAGAAGCATGTGAAATGGTAACGGATAGTGTGTCTATATCAAACAAAAATATGGAAACCGCAAATAAATAAAGAAAAGCGTTGTGCGTAATTGTTATGATATTAGTTCAATACTTTAATGAATAGATTATTATCTAAACAATTAGTATGAGACAATTAAAAATTAACATTTTAGTAGCAAAATAAAACGTTTATAACATGTAAGTAAGTTATGAAAGTAAACAATCTATTATTTACTACAGTTGACATTTTTATATTTAGAAAAAATAAATTGTCAATTTCCTACTATGAAAAACCCATTCAAATGCGTATCATGCGCCAATAAAACTTATACATCTGTACGAAAATTATGATAATCGTGAAGTATTAAGAACAAGAACCAATAATTACTTCTTGCAAGTGCATTGAAATTATTAACGAAAGATATTCTTTACCTTGCAAGGGGAATTTGTGCTTTCATCCATCACTCAAATAACTAATTTAACTTCACATTTCACATAATTAACACCCGATTTGTGAGTAAATATCTACGCCACGTCACACGAAAAGTGATTAAAACAGCTATTTTATCAATAAGCTGATGAGAAAATAAAATAAAAATTAAATCGAATAGTGTATCATATATTTACTTCAAGTTGTATACGATAATTTCAATCGTGAGTTTTTAAAATTAATTTGTGAGAAATGAGGAAAGTTATTAAACTTATTGTATTTTATATTTCAGTTACATTGGATTTTTATAACTTGATTTTACTTGGGACGCGATTTTGTAACAAATGTATTGGGTATTGACGTTTTTGACGTACGCATAATGTCAGTTGTTTATACTCTATACTTTTTAACATACAACCCTGTAATAAAAACTACCCATAGAGACGAAAAAAAAACAACTTACAAATAATAAAAAGTGTCTGCGCAACACATGCTGTAGGTATAAAATATATACATAATAAAATGATAGGTCGGCCGTAACACAATCCAATAATCCATAGTCGTTTAACGAAGATGTTTAGACAAAGAGCAGGGGGCAAGGGGCGAGACACAGATGGAACCAACTCAAGCTGCATACGCCACGTTATTGGCTATGATAGTTCTTAAAGTTAATAGTTATAATAGTTCCCTATCTTTGCGAACTTTGCATAAACATCCTCAACACAACCAATGAAGCTGTATTTCTTTTAGCCCTCTGTTAATCTATTTTTCCGCAAATATAGGGGCATTTGAATTAAATAATACTGGCAATACTATTTACAGAGGTAGATCAAAACTAATGATTGCACCATTTTTTTAAATCAATATTTGACTATTCATCGACTATTAGAATATTTTCAAAATGTAACCCTTAAATTGAAATTTATGATTGAAACGTCAACATAATATTGTATACCTATCTCCCGATATCGCATACGTTGAGTAAGGTCATGATTAATTTTTTCATCCACACTTTAAGGTTCTAACATTCTCATTTTGGACGCCTTATGTTATTTGTATATACTATGTAAGTTTATATTATAACGTAATAAAACGTTGTAACTAGTCCTTAATCTGTGATATTACCTGAGATGTTTTTTCAAAAACGGATTATGTACATACCTTGACAGAATTTTCTTTCACAATTTAGTCCATCTTCGACTCTCGGTCCAACAATGATGTCCATAATTACTTTTCCCCCCAACAAATGCCGCCCTAGCCAGCTAGCGTCCTTTATTTTATTTTTTATAATACTTATAGGTTTACACTATATTTCCATTCATAGCTACTTAAAAAATAATGTCCAGGTTAAAACAAACATTGAATTTTAAGTAAATTAGAAGTTCGATTTGTAGGCGGGATTCGAACCCGCGTCATTCGCCGTACCGTAGGCCGTGGCCCGATATTCAAAAGAAATATAATAGCTAGGTATGTAGCCTAAGACCTCATAGGAGGTCTGTATCCAAGCAGTAGGAATAACGGATAATAAGGTATGTAGGCACATTGAATATTTTTCTATTTAATGTCTATTGTTGCCGTTATTAAGGCATAATTACAATTCCTATACAATTATCCTCTTATTACGTTTATCTACAAAGTTAGACTGAATACTAAGTAGGAATTCTCATTAAATATTATTTAATAAGCACACTACGAACTTCTACGACGACTTACTGAGGCTAGAGCTACATGATAGCCAAAGGATAATTTTAATATTTTAATGTTGTTATGTTACTATTAAGATTTTCTCATATTTATCTAGTAACAATGTTCCTATGAATCCTTTTTAATAAATGATATAATTAATACAGAGCAAAGGTTCACAATTTGTTCATTTTTGCCATATAAATCTAGCTTTTTATTTTTATATTTTACCTATTTAAATAAAAAAATAATATTTAAAACATAAAAGAGAAAGTTAAAAATTCGCAGAACTTATGAAATCCCAAGGTCATTTTCATGATCCACATTCGATAGATTTCACAAGAGATAGTCACGACTGAAATATCCCGGTAAAAATAAATAATTGTCAGTATTTCAGCGTGGACGAGGCGTATTCACAGCGTAATATAGAATACACTTTGAACGTCGACGCACGTCTCCCTCTGACGTCGAATCTATTTCGGGCACCCCAGTCTCACACTGATGCTGATCCAACACTCGGAAATCCTTTGTCTTATTTAAAGTATATCGGTCAATACCTTAATTAATTACAAGCGTTGTTTATAAAAGTGTTCCAAAATGGGAAATATTCTCAGTGGTGCGACTAGCCAGGGTTCAAGCTCACGTGAAGCTTTATCGAGTGAAAGTGAAACAATGGAAAGCAAAAGTGACATTGACGACGCTAACACCAGCGATAATTCCGATGAACAATTCCATGATACCGTCAGCGACGATGAAGAAGCACGAGCAAGATCGAAAGAAGAAGAAATGTTAGAATTTAGAAGACAACTAGATATTAAGCGCGAACAAAGAAAAGAGATACTTGCTCGGCACAAATCGGATAAAAAAAGTTTGGAAGATGCATTAAAAGAAGAGAGGAAAGCTAAATTAGAACTTTATGAACAAAATAGGTATTTTCGTGATTTACTTATAAGAAACAATATTAACGTTCCGGAAATTTCTCAAGAAACTGAGGAAAACTCTCTATTCAAAGAAGCTCTAGTTCAATTAACAGCAGAAATGGAAAATCAAAAAGCTTACAACAATAGACTTAGATGCGATCTCGCAAATTCGAATGCTGCTTTACAAGCCGCATATTCAGAAATGGCTGATTTGAGCGCTCAAAATGCAGAATCGATCAAGCAAATACATGCATTGAAAGAGGTGATAACTGTTAGTAAAACAATGATTTCTCTGCGTGAAGATCAACTCACTGAAGTAAGAATTAATTAATTACTATTTATTAACTTAATTTTCGTGATCGATTAATGGTGTTACTCATAATTCTTAATTATGTTACACAATTTTATCTACTCGTAAGTAGTTTTTAAACTCTTGAAATAATTATTTATTAAGAAACTATGTACCGAAAATTACTAAATATTGGACATTTATCTGATATTATAAAGTTATCCTATAGGTATACTACTTGATTTCCGCCAACGGCTTCGCCAAAGTAGTCAATGGAAATTCATGGGAATTTCCCGTGGGTTCCTCCACGTAATGTTTTAGCGGAAAAAGTAGACACAAAAATCAGGCCATATAATCGCTGTGTTGCGATGTAAAAAGATAAACAAACCATCTTTTGCATTAACAATTGATAATATTAAGAAGGATTAATATGAACGCTTAACAGTTAACAGTATTTAAACTTGCATAATAAATTAACTTCAATATCTGTTAATAACGAATTCAACATTGTTATACTTCTGATGGTGCGGGTGGAAGCGATTTATTTTACAAAAAAAAAATTATTATCTATAAGATTTTTATATATAAGTTACTTTATTTATATATATAAGTTGTATGTTTTTCACCATTGCACGTGAAGCCAACGACCCTAAACGCTTTCGTCGGTCAGAGACTTGCGTCGCGACGCGGCAATATTATCAACTTGTTTTCGGCGGTTATCGAAGCTTTGGCACATGCACTTGAAATTTTGCCAAATTAATTAACTACGAAGTTGTTCAACTAGATCTATATAAAATATTAAAGAATAATGATGGTCAAGATCGAAAAAAAATGCATTATTTATTATTTGATCAAAAGGAATAGATCGAATAAGACAAAATTACGAGGAATTTATTAGTGACGAGTCTCTCCGTGTCCACGCTCGCTATAAAGTGTTCGAAACGTCGGGTTAATAATATAATGAATAAATCGCGTTTAAAATCCGTTAAAAAGTTTTTAATTTCTAAATGTATAATACTCGCGTAAAATCAAACACAAGAAAATACTAGGAATTTATTATTTCGAACATAATATCAGAATTAAATGACAACATTAAAATCTACTGTATGATCTATTCTTGATCTTCTTGACTTAGTAGTCAACTATTACTGTACTAGTGTACAATCAATTTTAATCCATTCCTGTCTCTATTTGAAATCAAACACAAATACTTTTAATACATGAAAAATCACATAAGAGCCTAATTGTTCCAGTTGAAAAATAAATTGACGGAAATAGAGCAATCCCTGGCAGATAGAGAAGCAAACATGCTGTCCACAGACCTGCGCCAAGAATATGAACGTCAATTACAAAATATAAGAACCCTTCGCAGCCTATATGAGGAGAGAGCACGATTAGCTGAGGTCACGAGACAGGCTCTCGTTAGAGATCTTGATGAACAGAAAGCCTTATATGAAGCAGAACATGCAAGGTACGCCCGATTATGCCATTCCCTCGCCTTTTCTACTCTTGCGTTGAACCAGGATAAAACATTGTCAGACCTAACGATGTATTACTCAAGAATAATGTAATTTTCTACTGAAGAATGAATTATCAAATATCGAAGATACAATACAAACCTTAAAAACTCAAATTTCTGTATCTTTTTTTATAGAAAAATAACAAAAATACACCCCTTCACTTAAACTTACAAAATTATTTATACATTCCAGATGTAATGATCTGAATTCTGAAATTGAAGAAATGAAGTCAAAGATAGTAGGACTAGAAGAAACAATAGAAGATAAAAACAACGAAATATTTTCGTGTAAAGAGGAAATGGATGGAATTAAATCTGAAATGGCAGTAGTACACAAGGTTTTTGTTTTTTTTTTTTTTAATGTATTACCAATTACAAAGTATAATTAATGCATGTCTTATTATTATTCTACTTTCAGCTCTTTTCACAAGTGCTCCTTGGGTATAAAACAAAACGAGACCTAGACAAGCTTGTAAAACTACTTGAAGAGAATCATGGCATTTTAACACATATGGCTGAACAGGAAAATGGCTCTCAAGTCTCATCAGCATTGCCAAAATTACTCTTAGAATTAGTTAATCAAGTTGAAGACAGTAGCAGAGAAACGTATGAGAACAATCTTCAAACACCAACGAATGACGAATCAGGTAAGAATCCCTAAACAATGTTCATACATACTTAAAAATAATATATAAAGCCAATTTTTCGATCCAAACCTCTTAATTGGTACAATTTACTCAGAAATAAAACTGCACAAATTACATAACGAAATTATATTAGAATCATTGCAATCCAATATAATATTTTAAACTTTAATTACAGACAACAGCGCGCAGGGTAATTATAAAGCAGAAGAAATTGTTCAAAATCTGCCGAAAGTTTGGAGAGTTTTAATAGAACTCCTCAGCCATCAATCTGACTCAAACGCGAACGAATCAGAAGGAAAAGTAACTACTTGTTACAAAACCGTTCAAACGAAATCGGGCCCGGTACAAGTACCTAGTGTTAGTCAGACCTATATAAGATTAAAGGTAATTCTTATACTTTCAACATCTACATAACAATTTCAAGCTACTCAATATTGTGATTTTCTTGGTTTGATGATGCAACTCTATCTTTATTATTTCGTCGAAATTAGTCACAATGTTAAAACATCATGAAAACAAAAATACTTGTATGAGCAAGACGCATATTCGTAAAAATAGGTGCAAGTTCAGTATGATTCTTGGACCTCGGCCAATATACTTGAATTGTTTTCAAAAATAAAATCTTAGCATGAAAAAAAAGTTATTACCTGATATTTTAAACGATGTTACATAGACTCAATGAAACAAATAAAAACAAAATGAGATGACAAAGAGATTTTATTATGGTTATGAATTTTATTATCCCTAATAGTATACAGGGATCAAAACGTTTATGACACAAGTATTGAATTTTTAACAATGTTTTCCATATTTTTTTTATTCGATTAAGTCATTAAATTGATGTTGTTACAGGATTTGATAATTGAGAAACTGAGTCTTATAAAGGAAGTGAATCGTATGAAGCAACTTAATACACATTTAGAAACTCGGCTTCAGGAACAAGAGCGGCGACTTTGCTTAGTTACAACCGAATTAAGCAAAACATGGCATGTTGTTGGTAGATTACGTAAACATCACCACCAATTGCATACACATGAGAAAATACTTAAATATGAATTACAACAAAAAAGGAAACTTTTAAACGAATTAAAAGAAGAGCTCGAATACTGTCGGGAGAAACTCGAACAAGCGAGAGAGAAGAACACTCAATCTGAAAGAGATTGGAAAGAGTTGAGAGCAGAATTTTCAAGTAGAAAATTAAAAGATTCCACTTCATTAAATAATTCCGCGGAAAGTGGCTACAGCGATGAGAAACCAACTGATGAATCATCAGAGTCTAATGATGAAAGTGAATATATAGCGGAATCAAAATTAAAGTGTAAAAAGAAATTTAAAAAATCCTTTGAAACTGTAGTCGATTCAAGTGCAGATTTCAATTTAGCTGCTGAAAGAGATGATCCTGTAAGTGATATGATAGATGTAGCAGATCTTTCTCTTGACACACAAGACGAAAATCAAGAGATACTTGACGATTCATGTAGTAGCGAAAATTTATTAAAAAGTGACAAAATTTGTTATGAAACTGAAGACGAAGCTGCCGATATTGGTGTTGACTCATGTCTTGACGAAAGTTCAGTAGCAGATGCCAGTATAAAATGTGATAAAGGTAGCGAAATGGATGACATGCCAGGTTCAAGTACCATATGTAACCTTAGTGATAGTGATCCTAATGAAAAATGTTTACCGATATCCCTATCAGACTCGCAACAATCATCAGTTCCTTTGATTGACCCTGCTACAATTTTGGATAATATAAAAAAGCAAAACGAAAGATTGGCAGAAAAGGATAAGAAATTAAACAATTTAGAGAAAAATAGCTCCGAACTAATAGACAAAGCCTATAAACTATCTAAATTTAGCAAAGAAATAAATACCACACTCGACAATCTTCTAAATAAGCCGACGTCAAGTGAAAATGGAAATAGAATTGATAAAGAAGATAAAATCATAAACAAGGATCCCGACAATTCTGATGATGGATTACTAGAAACTAGTGCATTCGCAGGCCCATCGCAATACAATATTGATTTACCAGAAAACCCAGAAAATAAATTTAAAGATATACTGTTAAACGTCCAAAAACAGGGTGAGCATTTGAAACTTAAAGATGAAAGATTGGACAAGCTGCAAAGCGAATGCTCAGAGGTTGTAACGAGTATTTCAAAGGCGATTAACAAGGGACAGCAGTTGAACGAACGCTTAAACGCACTTCATACGAAATATTATGATAATACAGACGAAGACAAATGTATTCAGGAAGTAGAATCTCAACAATCAAATTCTGTAGAAAAAAGTGATGTTGAAATTGAAACTGAAATAGATAATCAACCAGTACAGAATGTAGACACGAATATGAATAACAAATGCGATTATGACACCGCAACGATTAACGCTACATATGACCAATGTGCAACAAATGATGTACCACAAAACGAAAGTGTTGCCTGTCACAGCATAAACAATCAATCAGATGCGTCGACATCAAACGACATAAATCACGAAGCCAGATTTGCAACCAGAGATCTACGATTGAAACGATTGGAAGAACAAACGAAGTCACTTGTTAGTAAAGTTAACAAAACGGCAACGAAAGGGGTAAAAATAAATTACAAATTAGAAGAGTTACATAACATTTACGGATCAGACCATTCTCGATCCGGTACGCCTTCAGAAGACACAGGTGACAACTCGCAAAGTAACGATGATGAAAAAGAAAACGAAACTAAATAATGTTCAATATACGGAAAAGAAATAAAATATGTTTTATTTATAATCTAATTGTGTGTAAAAATAAATAGAAGTCTACTTTCATACAGTGTTTTATTATAAAACAAATTATGTATTCGATACAGGTATCTTCGTGCGTTCTTAACGTAAACATTAAAATAACTAACTAAATTATTCACATGACATGTTTTATGTCGGTCGTATGAGATTTCTCGTCTGTGTCCTTGCACTTCAGATCGATAGAGTTGATGCTATCGTCGAGTACAGCTACGACAACTTGTTGAACTTTTTCGGCGACTTTCCCTGGAGGTGTGGAGTAGAGCCGCCACGCCCATATAGAGAGTAGGAGCATTTCGAACATCATCAACATATTTTGTATCACTGAAAGAGAATTTTATAAATTAGTCTTAATATTTAAATTGCGTATCATGATATTTGTCCACAATGGACTCCCAAACTACTCAACCGATTTTAATCAAATTTGCACACCAGTATGTGCAGTTTTATAGAATAGTATTATAAACTATCTTATTATAATATTTCAATTACGATTAATGACCAGGGTACCTAAGGTAATAAAGATTCCTGATACAAGAAGCAAATAAGATTTGCGAAATGTATTAAATTGTTATGATATTCGACTCTCAGCTACTACCAGTTTGATTTTGTACTCAATTACACATTAGATTGTGGCCCATTAGATAAAGCGGGATTGCTACAGCCGAAAGGTCATAAGTTCGATTCCATTAAAATCTATGAAAAAACAGGTCAGAAGATCAATCATTTTAAAATAGAGATACATAATGTCTTTTTTTAATGTAGTCAAATCTATTATTGTACCTAATAAAATGTTTTTTATTAATCTGCATAATTGTTCCCAAATAAAGAAAAAAAAGACTGCAAACTTATTATAAAAACCCTTTTTATAGCTCTCGCTACAAAATTTAAACTGATTCAACACTTGGATTTTAGTCGGTAGGAATCCGATATAACCTACGGCTCCTTCCAGGGATTACTATACAATTCTAGCCGTGGCTTAAAATTACAAGCAATTACATGCATAAGCAAATCTATATTTTTAGTCGAGTTAGTTTCACGACTTACTACCCAAAGACATATATCTAAAAATTTTTGGTAGCGTAACTTTTAAAAAATATATGAATATACAAAAACTTACAAAAAAACCGCGCTACCTGTGCTAGAATATTACTAGTTATTAACCGTGGCTATTCACAGGTAGCGCGGTCTTACTAGTTATTAACCGTGGTTACGCACAGGTAGCGCGGTCTTTTTGTAAGTTTTTGAAGTGAAACTTCTTTAGAATCGTTGTGATTTCAAACCTGATGCAACGGAAAAACGACAGGTAAGAGACACAAATACAAAAGTGTGTAGAATGAAGCTGGCAAAGAATGAGACAGAAATATACATACTATTTTATATATATTCATCTCATTCTTTTGTCGATTGAAGTTTCACTTCTATCGTGTGTGAATCGCACACACACCTTTTTTGTATATTCATATATTTTTTATTTATACCACTAATTAAACAAAACATAGATCTAAGATCTAAGATAAATGACGGACTCATATCCCTCTTAGTCTGCGAATTCAACCAACACTTACGATTAACAATCACAGACGGGTGTAACGGCATAATACAAGATATGTTAAACAGATCCGGCACTACTCTAGCGATGCCGCACTGCAGTTTAACAATAATTAGTACGAGCTGGACGGCAAGAAAACGCAATCTAGGTTTGGCGCCGGCGGCCTCCGCCGCTCGGATACACATCATTATACCCCAAATACCAGAGAGAATAGACGCCGCGATAAACGGCTGCATGTATACAAAGCTGTGGATTTGTAACATCTGTGGATAAACAAATTGACGTTATGAGTTGTGTCACAATTTATTGAATTATGAAGTATTAGGTATTAGGAAAATTGCTATCAATTAAGTAGGGTAAGAGAAATTGAAAATCTGGTTATAGTAAAAATAAATCCCTAATTTTATTTGTTTTATAACTAAGACATTTATTTTACACAAGCTTTTGCCCACGGCTTCGCACGCTTTAAATTCGGAGTAGTTTAATAGATGATATACATATAAACCTTGCTCTTGAACCACTCTATCTATTAAAGAAAAAACCGTCAAAATCCGTTTCGTAGTTTTAAAGATTTAAGCATACATAGGGGCATAGGGACAGAGAATGCGATTTTGTTTTATACTAGTAGTGTAATAGTATAACGCACTAAAAGTTAGCAAAATTCGTCGAAGATTTATTATTAGTATTTTGTTACAAAAAAAAATGTACATAACAAGATACATCTTCGAGAATAAACAAAAAAAATATCGAAAAAATCATATTATAATGACAAAGTTTTGATAGGTGTATATAAGGAATCTGATTAATTTACGCACCATATCTTCAGCCCAAAGTATAAGAATGATAAAGTATATTATGCCTTGGATTATCGGCACTTGTAGGATTAGAAACCTTAACCATGTTAAAGTTTTTCTGAAACATAATAATAATTTACTTTTTAGTGTACACATGAAACTAAAAACTGATATTTATAAATATAATAGGTACATTATGTTGATATGATGCATTATATGGAAATAGAATATGGTACCAACCCCTATAAACATAACATGAATACGATATCATTAATAGTATATAATATAATTATTTCATGTTGTTAAAATGTTTCAGACATGACAGTCTGCTAAAAAACAAATAGCATCCACTCCTACTCTTTATAGCTATAATCTCCCACTATTAACTACTTCACCAATTTCCATTGAAGGCTGTAAACATAATGAAGCACGCATTTATAGACTCATCCCATTAAAACGATAGGACCAAGGTCTAAGCGCCACCCTTATTTGACATGTTCCCAAAATTGGATGAATTAATTAGATAAAATCATAATGGCAACAAACAATGGCTGTAACGCGATATAACTTAGCAAAAACTCTAATTTACCTACACCTGTAATTGGGTTTTTTACCGTATGACAATAACTACGCTAGTTAATTGTGTTTGTTTCATCGAGAGCAATTACTTATAGCTGTAAAACTAAATACCGTACTTAGTTGAAACTAATAAATGTTTGTATGTTAGTTTTATTTGATATTAAACGTTTCCTTTGATTATAAATTAAAATTGGTGAAAGAGTTTTAAAGAAGTATATAGGACGATAAATTTTACATAAAACCTCTCACTTTTGTATCTGAGGCCTTGGTAAAACACAGCATGGCCAGCAACAACAAGGAGGAACACGTGTTTCCAAATGTGACCCTCCTGAACGTCTGAAAACATAACCAAATACAAGTTATTATTGAAATACTACCTGCGCCCCGGGGTTTCACCCGCGTAAGTCTGTATCCCGTAGGAATATCGGGATAAAAAGTTGCCTATATGTTATTCCAGTTATCCAGTTGTCTACATACCAAATTTCATTGCAATCGGTTCAGCAGTTTTTGTGTGAAAGAGCAACAAACACACACACAGACATCTTTACAAACTTTCGCATTTATAATATTAGTAGGATTCCTCTTTCCTTATAACAATACGAATTAAATCTGTGAAGGGAATGGCAGCCTATATCATCTACATTCAACAGTATTTATTAAACGTTAAGTAAAAACTTGAACTTTGTAGATAACACCTTTCCTTTAAATTCCGCGGCTGGAGGGTTGTGGAATTTGGCTCATTAATTGATCATATAGTAAAATTCAAGGCATTTGACAAACATATAAATAGAACATATGTAGGTATACTCTTTTGCTTATGGTTATGGTCGAATTTCGACCGCGCGACGATCACGCGAATACGCAATAATATTTACCTGACTAGTTGATTGGTTCCACCGCACTCAGCCATTATCATAAAGTATATATGGTACATAGCTATCATCACAGCTTCTTGTGCAACCGCCTCGCTAATGATTCGAGCTCGAGGGACAATTATTGCAACGAAACCCGCAGCGCCTACTATCTGGAAATTGAAAATATTCGATTACAAACTTTTGTTCTTCACTAGGACCCATAGCCGAAGATTTTTCCAATTTATTCAAGTTAGTACAAAGCTAGGTTTAAAAAGTTAGAAGAACATTAAAGTTGTGGATAATTGAAAATATAAACAACTAGCTACGCCCCACAGTTTCACCCGTGTAAGTCTATATCCCGTAGGAATATCGGAATATAAAGTTGCCTATGTGTTAATTCAGTTGTCCAGTTATCTACGTACCAAATTTCATTGCAATCAATTCAGTAGTTTGTGCGTGAAAGAATAACAAACATACACATACACATACATCTATCCTCACAAACTTTGGCATTTATAATATAAGTAGGACAGGATAATAATAATTATAACTATGAAGTATCCTACTTTAATTACTAACTATTTTGTTAGTTGATTAATACCAGTAACAATGCAGCGACTTATAACCTGATGATATCTTAAACATCGTGTATAATATGTCGGTGCACTGACCATTTCCAACAGTAGAAATTACATGAGCAAGGGCATATCGTGTGAAAACCTTACGGTGTTGGAATTTATATGGGTATATTGCATGAATCGTTTTATACTGAAAACTAAACTAGCGGCTAATCGCATTTATAAACACTTTTGAGGCTAAGGTACTTTATGTTACGACCGCAGATAGGGCATGCATTGTGTATTATATATTAAACTAGCTTTTGCCCGCGGCTTCGCACGCGTTAATTCGGAGTAGTTAATAGATGTTATTATTCATATAAACTATCCTCTTGAATCACTCTATCTATTAAAAAAACCAATCACAATCTGTTGCGTAGTTTTAAAGATTTAAGCATACATAGGGACATAGGGACAGAAAAAGCGACTTTGTATTATAATATGTATTGATTGTTTAATAATAAATAGCAATACCGAATCGAAGTTTTTTTTAGTTTAAAGGGCTGATGTCTCGAAATTCTGAACCAAATAATGTTTCTTACATATTTGAAACTAAATTTATTTACTAATTATTTAAGTAGTGTCTGATTCGTAATGTTTGTAAATGTAATAAGACCCTACAGAGTGCGAAAGAGATAGTGATACATAACTTTTGTTATTTTAATTCACGAAAATATTTCTATAATAAAACATGATATCACAATAATACTGTTAGTATAATACAAAAGTAGCTATAGAACAATATTATTGATTGGAGCTTGAAATAGCAACTTGCTGTGCTTTTACAAGGGTTCCGTACCGAAAGTGTAAAACGGGACCCCATTACTATTACTTCGCTGTTTGTCTGTCTGTAGCTATGTATGTCAGTTTTCTTTTTCACTCTTAATTCACCCCCTTTAATGTATGTTTCACAAGAAATAATACCGAAATTTTTTTATAGTCTTATTTTAAAAAATTTCTATTACCTATTTATTAATACCTACCAAATTAATTTTGCTATAACCTATATATTAATACCAAAAATCATAATTCGATTCAGTATTTATGATATTAAATAGAAAACAGAACCGTTCTAAGAATATTCCTACATGTGTAAAACACTTGGTATAATAATAATAATACTTAATCCCTTCACTTCAGTTGTTTTTATTAAGAGTTCAGTATTTACTCAGTACACAGCCATACCTACTTCCTGATTAATCTCATTGCGGATTTATCTGCCTTTAAAAGTTGCATAACGAAAAAGAGAGAGTCGCGTTCATAGTAATCTACACTACTAACGGTTTCCCGCACAAGTAGCGTAAAACAGCAGTATGATATTATGAAACCATCGTTTATGCAACACTCGCTTTATAATACTGGTTCGTATGTCCTAACGTGACCCCGTTGTAATCCTTTTTAAATGCATCGTTTCTTCGCCTCCCTTTAGTGTACCCTAGTTTTTATCTTATCCAGACTATTTTAAATAACATGTTCTGTATTATCTGTATTTATTACATTTTTATATCAAAGTTAAGTCATATAATTAAAGTAATATAAAATATAGACCTTAACCAGAGACTAGAAATAATGAGTAGACCTTTAGTATTTTCTTGTGTTTGGTTTCACGCGAGTATTATACATTTAGAAATTAAAACTTTTCAACGGATTTTAAACACGATTTATTCATTATATTATTAACCCGACGTTTCGAACACTTTACAGCGAGCGTGGTCACGGGGAGACTCTCCCGAGGTCAGAGGGAGGTTAATAATATAATGAATAAATCGCGTTTAAAATCCGTTGAAAAGTTTTTAATTTCTAAAAGAGTAGACCTTTAATTATTTATGAATACAATGTGGATAATGAATAAAGATTTCTATCAATGTATGCTATGATAAAGAATGTTTTAAACAAAGCAACAACTACAATTGCAAACAAATTATAGATATAATAAACCATCAAGTATGATAATATTGTTATTTACTTATAACTGTTTAATAAAAGTATATAGGTATGTTGATCAAAAAATCGAATCTTAAAGTTTTTTTGAATTGTCACGAAAAACAACGTCCTCTAAATAAAAAGAAAAATGTCCTGTACATATTCAATTAAATAATGGAATCTACGCGACATATCATCTCAACTTTTGTCGCGTTTGAACAAATATCCGAAGCAATAATGGAAGTTTCATATAACCGTCATAAATCTATAGTATATATTGAGTAATGACATCAATAAAACCATGCTCCCTTCCACCATCTGTGCATTGAATGTAGGCATATGCAGCGTTACATAATGTAATGAAAGATGACGATACTTTAAAGCGACGTGGTCACATGCCTACGTAATTTATTACGTACGGCTTGTTCTGCCATTCCATTCTTTAAAGATTGTGATAATTGCTGCACTGCTTATTGATTTCATGTTTATATATTTAATCTGTGAATGTTATCATTCACCGCTCATTCCGTCTTCGGCCGATTTAGTTCGGGGTAAAAATTAAATATAACACATATCATCAGAGCAGCACCTATAACTCATGACAATAAACCTATCGAAGTTTGGTAAAACCTCAAGTTGAACCAAAATCAGCTTATTATTTTAACTCCGTATCTATCGGTGAACCAATCTTATCTATCTAATACAAACAAAATTTTTCGTTGAAATCAATAATAGCATGTTCTCAGTTGTTCAGACTTCAGTACGTTTATAGATTATGCAACACTGATAACTGTGTACTTATTTTTAGGATGGCAATGTGCCATAAACATTAAACATAAACAATCTCATAATCTCTTAAAAAATCGCTTGACATTAGTTTATTAGCCAAATTACATAGAGAAAACCTAAAAGAACGTGCGTAGTGGTGGTATATAAAACATATAATTGAGAATAAAAATAATCACTAATGTTTTTGATCACGGAAGAAAGGGCTTTTTTTTAAAAGCCTATGGTTCCAATTCGTCCTTGAAATTTAGGAATAATTATGTCAAAATTCCGCTCGAGATTTTAGATTGAATAATCGTCGCAAATCGTAATCAATGCCTGTAAAGTAAAGCGATTGGCGGAGTGAGACGATTACCTTATAAATTTTGAGGAACATTAAATAACATATAACATCATATTTTTACTGAAATATAAATATCACTTTACAAATATTTTAATGTTTGTGTGTCGATCACTTAATCGTCAGTCACTTAGTTATAGAATAACTAGAAAACGCATTTGTATATTAAACTAAAATAATAAAACAAATTTGTATATTTTCAATTAAAAACAAACTATATACTTACAGGATAAATTCCGAGTATTACACCCACACTTAATTTCGATTCGCTCCAGTGCCTTAGCGCCGATCGGAGCGTTATTATATACAATATACATAAAGCTAGTAGGATGAACAGGCCGCAGATAAATAGCACCCAAGCGTATGTGTTGAGGGCTGTGGACAATTAGGTTTAAATAAATAAAAAAACATCAATATACATTTAAACTGTAACTAGGAAGGTCGTCATAAATTGATTGCACGAGAGGTTAATTGTTCAATCTGAAGATCAGTGCCATTTATTAATTATCTCCATTGCTCATACGTGTAAATAACTACTGCGAACATCACCGGAAGAAATATTAACACCGGTACACCATTGATTTCTCAGATTATTAAATAGTTCCTACGCCAAATGAGAAAAATAATTGAGAGTGATTCATAAGAAGGTACTTGGAATATTGTGTTTACCTAACATGAATTGGTTACTCTGAATCGAGAAAAGTCGGCGTGGTCGTAATCTGGTAAAAAGACCTTTTACGTTGATCTAAATCTGCCATAATCCTTGTTCGGTACTGAGTATTAATCTTAAAGAAACTTTACGTTTCGTTGTTGTCGAAATTGATAAAATCATTTGTATTAGTCATATTGTATATTCATATTTTCCAAGGTAGAATACGTAATAACGTAGGTCATTCTTGAATGTCTTTAGCACAAAGTGAGAATGCCTGGACACTGGACACTACCTTTCACCCAGCCCTTCGACCGTGACCCTCTTATTTTGTGGCAAAACAAAGTTTACCTCATTAATTACACAATTAGCTTCTCACAGCGGTATTAAAGAATTATCTTGGCGTGATTGTTTGCTTCACGTAATTTATTCGTCAACTTTTTATAAAATATCGTGGAACGTAAATGAAGGTAACGTCAGCATTATTGATTCAATATTAAATGCTATTTAATTATGGAAATATATTTTAACTTAAAAGTGAACCTTGTAGTTCATTAATTTAGTATGTACATACTATTAATTATATTTATTGAATTTAATATCATAAAGCTTTCCGAATTCGGGTTCCTTCGTCGTCGACTATTAATTTTTATTTTTATTTGTAATCTTCGAATATTTCAAATCGCCGAAAACCAAAGGGACTAAACTACTTCAAATAAAATAATACATTCAATAATGCCACAACGTTCTCTACGCGCAAGTACCATATTATCCATTTTTTACGCTAAACCGTCCATATGTTCACATATATAAGAGTAGAATATATATTATAGATTTGCATTTGCTTTAAAATCGGCAACAAAATTTTTGTCGTCACTTGTCTACAATATCAACAGGAAGTAGAAAATACCAGTTAAAACATTTCCTTGTGTTCATGTGAAAATGTTCAAACCTTTACCAGTATGGACGCGAACTTATGACCTTTAAGTGACCTGTAAGTACCCATAACAGGAAACAAGGGTCAATATCCGACATATTCACGAGGACATCTTTTTTACAATTTTTAAAACAAACGAATAAGCAAGTCCGTTTAATTTTAAGTAAACATTTATGTTAGTAATAATT
>NC_052117.1:5305279-5325380 GCF_012273895.1 Zerene cesonia
CAATCAATCACTGCAACAATTTTAAGGATGGACACATATTTGGGGTGTATATAGCTAATATATACACCGTTCTTCCACACTGGTTTTACATGCTGATATATACCTATGATATATATATACACACAAATGGACTTTTCAACTCGAATTCGACCCAGTAGTTCCTGAGATTAGCGCGTTCAAGCAAACAAACTTTTCAGCTTTATAATATTATAGAATAATCGGCTTCTGTGGTTTCGATGGAGATTAATCGACCTAGCCAGAATAAAATTTTCAAAACGCTCGATTACCATGTTCTTCTTATTAGTAAATTATACAATAATCTAATATTCGATCGAAAACTATGAGACGTTTCAAATCCTAAACAAGTTTCACGATATAGGTACTCGTATGAAGGTACATGAATTCTTGCAATAGGATACTTCTACGCTTACTAATTAATTAGGTTAGTTACTGGTTAAGTGTTCAGTAATACGGAATTGATAGATTAATTACATTTAACCAATATCGTATGTTTTGAAAATAATTTAACTACCTATTTATTCAGCGCTGGTACGAATGAAGGAACTTATGTATCTCAATATGTGTAATACATGGATCATATTTTTATTAAATAACATAAATCGTCAATTCGTGAAGACTTCATAGAGCTCGTAGACAAAGAATTAGTTACTCTGTCCACGATTAACCTGGAATTCCCCCTGCAGTGTCAGTACATAGCTATGTAGTATTGTGTAGTATTGAGCGATACAAACTCAATTTAGTTCTAACTGCAATCCAAGGGGTCTCTCGCGTGGTGCCAGAATAAAAAGTTGTATATGTCCAAATCCAGACTATAATCTATCTATGTATCAAAATTTCATAGAGACACGATAAGCTATTTTCACGGGAAAGAGTACGTAACATTCATACATCTATCCATATTTATATTATTAATAGGATTTTAATATTGTATACTTTCCTTAATGTGAAATTCCATTTCTAGGAACGCAATAGCTAGGTATATGGTTGGTACATAATTTAAAAAGCTAATAAAACCGAAATATTATAATTATAATATAATTTTATGATGATGAAATAAATAAAAAGTACCAATATTGCTTACACTGTATCAGGTTCCTGTTACTATATTTTATGTATAAAAATATATGAGAATAATAAGATTCCTATAATTTTATGCAATATTTACTTATATAGTAGGTACGCAGATTTAAAACAAAGATATTTTTTATCTTTCAAATCCTTATTATACTCTGTAGGTACACATTACACTAATTAATAGTAATGTTCTTATGTCTCATATAAGAACGTAAAAACTGGTAAGTATATTGCAAATATTAATGGATCTTTCTAACTCAGTTTACCCTACGAAAATTTTAAATAAGTAACGTTTTTGTTTTCATCATCTTAATATCTACATTAGCATCAGCAACTTTCCACAGATAATGTTGTTTTCTAAAATAAAATATGCCTACTTTCAAAATTAACTCATAAACAGAACAGAGGTATGCTTTAATAAAGTTTTATTTATTTTGATACCGAGATTCTTTTCATACTTACAGACACAACCCTAAATATACCTTAGCTTTATTAAAATAATATTATCTTACCTGCAAAATAAGTTCCGATATCAGGTGCAAGACTATAACTGTGGCACAACAAAGTTGTATTAATTGCATTATTGGTGTCTGGAAATCGAACATCCACACTAACATGTCTCGCTGTTAATACCCTCGTCCCACTACTAGCCTCGGAATATAAATCCATTTTCAAAATGTAATTGTCTATGAACGCGATCTATTCCATATTTAAAAATCAAAACCCGCGTAAATAATTCTATGACATGCCGCGCTAAAGGTCGGTTCAGGAACGTGTATCGGCGGCAACGTTTTCTATACTGACGAACTGACTGCCGCTTCGCGATCGCATTCACTTTCTTTCGACATTTTGGCTGCGGTCTGCGCAACACGTAGCGTCATAGATTATACACTTTAGCGTTGTACAATATCCCGAACCACATGAGTACTACAACTACGTGCCTATCGTATTTATCTATGCGATAAACTTAAAACTGTATACTAGTTATCTCTATGGTTAACGAGTAATTTAAGCATTAGCTGCAAATGTTTACTTTAAAGCTTTTTAACCTACCTCAAAAACGAGGACGTTGTATGTTAATATGGGGGTATAATATTAATTTATGTATCTTTATTGATTTCTGTGCCAACGGTAAACCCATTAAAAAAAACATATTTTTGTTGGAGAGAAGTCGGCCCATTGTAAATGAACCGTTGAATTTGGAAATACACCGAAAACTCTACTAACTCTACTATACAATAAATGACCTAAAAGCCTATATTATTGAAATTACAAATTAATAGCAATGTCATTTATATTTTAATAAAAATTAAATGCTATACATAGTACACATAGCTGAAACATTACAAGGACAAGTCGCGGTCGGTGTTAAAATTAAATTTAATTAACTAAATAGAAGCTTTCGAAGTGAAGTTTAAGAAATGTTTAATCGCTTTAATTTTTTGTTTAAACTGTTTATTATTTTCAATTAAATTAATTTTTTAAGTTTGATTCTATGCACATAAACAAAAAGTCAAAAATATGAAAAAATGTTAATAAAAATACAGTTTTAATCATAGTGTAATAAAAAAATGTGTGTCTTTAAAATTCATTTAAATGAGAACATTCCAAGAAATTAATTTATAAAGACAGTCAAAAAGTATTGTCATTTCCCTTAGATTATATTGTATTGCGTTCTAAGCCATTTCCCCTTGTTTTTTTTTATAATGTTTAATTTATATTTCCGAATTTGTTTCGGGTGCAACCAGCGCTACAAAAATCTACTATTAATCAACTATTAAAATAGAAAACAACGCGTATTTCATTATTTATACTATTTCACTTGTCCATGTTGATAAGTTTATGCTTTACTTAATATATCTTATAAGATCTTGTTCTAATGCAGTGCTTAATTTACTTACGTAACGTTTAAGATTAACACATAAAGATAGAGATCTTAGAATAACAGATATAGATATTTATCCAAATTAAGCGTACATAGACAGATAGCCAACCAAATAATCAATCCATAAAATATACTCCGTGTTTCTGAGCAAAAAAAAAAGAATTTTCTCACATAAAATAATTGAACGGTGTAAGGAAGCAGTAATAGAGCATGAATAAAAAAATCTGTCTGTTCGTGCTAATCTCCAGAACTACCAGCCGGAGTTGAATACACTTTTTTGTTATTATTAAGGCTAGGCAACAATTGATAGGCTATAATTGATTTTTGAAACTGAAACACATGATGCAGAACCATATAAAATCAACTTAATTATAAAAAGGCGCCTTAGCAAAAATTATTGCAGCTGTTGACTTTCTGGCGATAAAGGAAGAATGTCTTAGCAAAATTTGTCCGTATGTCTATAAACTACAGTCAATAATAAAATGTTGCAAAAGCTGGTGGCGTTTCCAAAAACGTTTTTTTAGTAAAGACCTAGCTAGCCCACAAACAAAAGATAAGATGTGATATGACAAAAAATAAAAATGGCCCAAGTTCGAGTTGGACACGCGACGATAAGGGTTCCAATTTTTTAAAATCTTGCAACCTACGGACTATACCCTGGTGGTTGCCATTCAAATCTTTAATCGCTTTATATCTGTAACTTTTTTTTTAACGCCTCCCCCATCCCCCTCCAATTCCCAAACAATCCTTAAGTTTACCGTCCATATTGTAATTTTTTACCCTCCAAAGCACGACACGCTTTTAATTAAGAAACATAATCTTAACGCATGGATATCTTACTAGCCAACTGAAAACTAACTTCGATCGCTGCATGAAGTAGTGGAGCGAGGCGCTAGCGCTACTACCTAAAAAATATAATCTTTATATTAAAGAAAAAAAAAACAATCAACTATAGGTACTAAATACCATCCTAGCCTGTAAACAAACGTACAAAATAAAAAATGAAGCCGGTAGACTATTTCAGTTTACACGAAGCCAGAAATACTGGCTAACTGGCTCGCTAACGGAAAGTTAGTTACGATTCAAACTCGATAAATAACCTGGTAAATCTCGACCAAAAAGTGTTCAATCTGGTAACATTTAAAAAAATTGAAATAAAGCTAATTTCGTAAACCAACCATTAAAGCTCTATTGACATAACAATATGTAGTCGCGGGCACCGACTTGCGATTAACAGTAAATTTGAAAAATCATCTGTGAATTTAAAATTGACAGCGAATTATTTCACCTCGATTTTACACTTAAAATTGAATTACATTGAGCAATAAATTTTGTCTTCGTTATGACCATGAGATACTAAGGAAATAATCATAATAAATGGACGTTATCGATAGAAAAAATAAGTTACGGCGTGTTAACGAGGATTAAAAAAATACTTATCTGGTATAAAGTAAACTATATAATATTATATAGGTACTTTTTGACATTTGTTCTTAAGGATGTAATAGATAATTAAAATATTTATTTATCCAAGTAATCTGCTTTTAGGAGCGTTTTTGAATCGTCAAATGAATATATGTTAATTTAGTTTACATGTTAAAAGTTCCAAAAACAATTGTTTAGAGAAGGTTCATTTATTTATTTTGCTTTTTTGCTGTGACCTCACGTATGATACCTACAGCAGATAAAAGCTTATCATTAGAAACACAACTTACATCAATTTTATCAAAACATTTTTATTATATTTTTACATTATGCAATATTTGACTGCGTTGTGTGCTCACTAATATTTTAGCTAACAATAAACCATACTGCTTTATAAATATGTTTACACAAATTCTGGCAGGCGCGCTAGTCGGCAATTGGCAGTGAGACAATCAGAAATCTATACATACTTGCAATAAATAGTAACCGGCAATATATTTCTGCATATTAAATATATATTTTAAAGAGTAATTGTCAATTATTATGCAATACGAATTTTTTAAAATACCCCCAAATCAGTTGTTAGTAATATTGTTTTCCAAAACAGTTATCTGCGAAGCATTTCAGTAGATATATCAATTTTTTTTTAAAGAGCAATTGCTAGGTATTCAATACGAATGTTGTAAATACCCCCAAAGAATTGTTAGTAATTTTGTTTACTATCAATGATTTATAGAAAACCATAACAGACATTTTAAAGTCCTTAATTATTTGATAATATTATATGGAATATATTCTATGGAATATATACTATAAGCAGTGGTGGCTCAGAGGTGAGAACCTCGGACTTCAAAATCGATAAGTCAGGTTCGAGACCGGGCGAGCGTGCAGGAAATAAATTGATTTTTTAATTTATTTATATATTAATAGCTTAATAAATATTTTTGTTTCAAAAACATATGTACTAATGTTTACCTTAGGGAAAACAAAACAAAAGTTCGTTATTTGTAATCAAAAATAATATTTGCTCTACAATTTCAGAACGAAAACATAAAATATAGGTTTTCCTTGTTTCTTTTAATATTATGTGTATATGTAAGTAATTTATAGTGAGATGAGAAACTCATAAACTACTTTTTGCGCAAATACCAATGGTATAATTGCTTTATGATTAATCAAAAAGCCCTTATAACAATCTCAAATTGAGATTAATAATGCCAAGTAGTTGTATAGAAAAAAAAAGTATGAGAAAATGTTAAGTTTATCATTTTTATGTTATGTAATTATCCTATCCTACTAATATTATAAATGCGAAAGGTTGTAAGGATGTGTGTGTTTGTTGCTCTTTCACGCAAAAACTACTGAACCGATAGCAATGAAATTTGATACGTAGACAGCTGGACAACTGGAATGACATATAGGCAATTGTTATTCCGATATTTCTATGGGATACGGACTTACGTGGGTGAAACCGCGGGGCGCAGCTAGTAATCATTAAAGTTATATTATAAAGATTACAGCATAGTAGTTAGTATCGTATTTTTCCTATATAACTGACAAACTGCACATTAAATACAAATAAAACAGTAAAAAAACTGTATCGGTAAATTGAATTTTTTTTTACAGTTAAAAAAAAATGTGTCCGTTTGTTTGTACACGCTTATATCCGAAAATACTGAACGGATATGAATTAATTGTTTTTTTGTTATATAGGCATTAAGTGTAGGCAACATATAGGCTATAATTTATTTCGGAAACTGGAACACCTGATGCAGAACCGCAACAGACCTCTTATATCTATAAGAGATATATAAAATGTGCCGTAACAAAACCTATTACCTACACGTGATAAGCATTTTCTGCTAAAAATATAAATTTGAAAATTTGGAACATCTTACATGTAAATCCATGAGCCCAGCACTACTACATGTATAGAAATGAGTTCTTAGCTCTTCTTGTGGAATCTGGACCTTGATTGCAAAAAAATATTATCTACAAATTGTATTGGACTAACTAGATATGAAACAAAGATACATTTGTTAATCATTAGTATTCAATAGTTTAATCGTTTATATTATGATGGGTTGCTGAGTACAATAGTTCTCTTAGGACCCGTAATTAATGCTATTATTGCAATTAGTTTACTAGGTAATTGTTCTAATTTGCAATTGCGTGCGAGTCGCCTGACGCGTCACGACATTCCTTACATCGATAGGCAAATGGGCGAATAAAACAAGGTCTATTACATGTAAAAATAAATTCAAGGCCAAAACTCTATTAAGAATTGTAACTTTTGGAAGGTGGAAGTTTAGCTACGCTTCAACGTTAATGTTCATGAACCGGGAAGTCTCAAATCCACATAAAATTGGCATTAAGGATTAATCTTACTAATACTTGGTCCGCTTTGCTCTCTTCTTCCAGCTCATACAACCGACAAGTGATTATAATATATAAATATAAGGTATATACTATCATAAATGAATGCACCCTCATTCATTCGTTCTGCTTTGGAATAAGTCAAGCTAATGATTGATTTAAAAAAATGTGAATGCTATCAATATCGCATCTGAAATTCCCCGAAATGTATGTACTATGGTAGATATTAGACTCCATAATCACTAAGGAATTTTATGAAAATATAAATCTATTTGCTGTATGTATTCATGAGCAATTCTATTTATAAAAAAAAGAAAAAGTTCACGAAGGGGGCAAAATAATGTCGCAAAACGGGTACGAAGCCGCGTCATTTTGCCAAAACATAGCAATGTTTTCAGTTCAAAATCTTAGGTACTAACATTATGTAAGGAGATCGATTTATTAATATTATACATATAGTATTATTTGAATTTTCAGAGAACTGTAGAAACTATGTGGAGACGCTTTTTCTTATTTTTCGAGTACCTACGATAAAACTATGCAATTTTAGAAAGCACCATCTAGAAGGCTGGAATGAACTAAAAGATTTAGGGGTTAAACTAAAAATTTTAATGTACATTTCACATCGTAGAACAAGAATATGTCGGAATTTGTTTACCAATTCAATTGATAGTTATGTTATACGCAACATTTTATATTAACATTAAATTCAAATTGATATGTATCCATGGCCCAAGACTCGACCGCCGCGCCTTATCTATTGGAATCTTTATGGGAAACAAATCAACGATACATTTACTCCACAAGATGGCGCTTAATCAAGATAGAGAAGAAATCGGTTTTTGTTCATTTATGAATCACATTTCTTATTTCTTATTTATATTTCAGGTTTACATTTCTTTAAATTTAATTCATTTACGTACTTCTCACTGGTGATATTTAAATATTCTGGTTTATACTTCATAAAGTATTTCCCATAACTATTCACCACTAGATGACAATAGTTACAATGTTGCAATACATGCTACAAATTACGATGAAAATGACCGCGTGGCCGTAAGTATTACATCATAAAATTTTAGAAGATATTTTTATCTCCTTTATGAAGGTTTTGAACAAGGAAGTTAAAATAAACAACATTTCTTAACAATATGTTGTTATATTAAATTAAAAGAATTTTGAATAGATAAATTGTTAAGCAACAAAATACCTATGCATAAATTAAGATAGTTTAATACATGTGTATTATTTAATGAATGCTGGGATGTATATTTATTCAGGAAAATTTAATTCTGTATTCTGCCATCTTTTACATACAAACAGAGTTGGCTATTAGCACTGGCAAAATTTGTATAATTTCATTAAATATTCTAATTAATTCAAATTTAAGAGTTTACTTAAAGTAACTTATTCTACACACAATTCAATCGGTTCAATCATTTAGAAGTTCAAAAGGATATTAATTCTTATAACCCGTTGCGCTGTACCATGCCGTTTTCCCGTTGGAATGTAACATTTTCCCGCAACAAACAAACACTCAAACTATTAAATCTTTCCTCATCATAATATTAGTGTAGATTTTTCTGTAGTATTTCACAGAATTACATCATCATGTAATATTTTAAAAGAAGGTATAGTCTATTCGGAATATATTTATCCTAATCTTTGCATTTATTATTATCAATATAATATCAGACGAACATATTGTACATTAGACTTCTTTACCTGATTACAAAGGATGGAGCACAACCGCTCTCTATCAGTATCTACGAGTACTCAGCCTTAACATTAAATTCATCAGTGTTGAAGTCGTACTCATAAATAATTAAAAACATGTATAAGATATTGAAAGAAATAAGCCTATTATCTTATTTTTAAATTATGATCATCGGTATACAATAAATTTAACTGGAATACAAGGTTACGACGTAAGTAAATTCTGCTGTATTATAATTGTTAACGGAAGAACAAAAATGTATAGCTATCAAAAGACTTTCTTTTACTAAACGCAGGTAAAAAAGTTTTCATTTGCGGAAATGGTTATATCCAAAGATAAATAAGCAATTCGTACCAATCATTGTGCAAGCATGATAACCTTTAAAAATAAATAATTTTAACACCTTAAAAACCACGTGGAAGTTTAGTAAAGGCATGTTGGCATTTTTAATAATAATTTAATTTAGTCTCTGTTAATCATACGACTAAATACAAAAATAATATTATTTAAAAACTCGTTATTGCCACGTTTAAATGTATTACATTTTTGATACTGGATTTTTGTCATTAAGACAATGAACTTAAGACATAAAATGGAAGATAAAAAAGTTTTGACGAACTCAATAACAACACGAAAAAAACTACGCAAAACCGAGGGCAACGGCCGTTTTGAGTTTTGGTTCACCGAAGCAGTCGACTTACAAATACACATAAATAATAATATAGTCAGATCTGACTCACTTAAACTATATAATATACAAATTTGGACCTTAACCAAATGAGTTAACGTCTATTTTTTAATGGTTACTATATAAGAGTTGATGAAGATAATGAAAACAAGGTTTATGAAATTGTTTATTATTCATTCTTATCGTATTAAATTCTGCTACATTTGCTATCAATAACACGATGAAATACGCTGCATTACACATAATTAATTTAAAAACAACAACAAATGACTCGTAACATACGTAATTGAAATGGGTCTGTCATTATATTTTTAGATAAAACTAGCTCTCCGCCCGCGGCATTGCCCGTGTAGTTTTCGCGAGGAATTGAGTTGTTGAGTTCTGAGCTACCTCTACAAAAATTTTCAGCCAAATCGGTTAATCCAGTCTGAGTTATAAGTAGTGTAACTAACACCACTTTCTTTTATATATATAGATGTAGAGATATTCAATAATGTTTATTCATTTCTTATGACTTGTTTTTTTAATTAATATACATTTCAAAGTCATATTCACGTAGGTCTATATACGTATTCTAAAGACTCTATAATGCAGAATCTTTAGAAAACACAAGTCTACCAATGTATATGCAGTATAGTGTATACTTGTAAAAATAAACGAACTTACCTTAAGTGAAGTTCTATCGTATTAATACGACAGGTTTCTATCTATGATACAAACCATAGAAACCAAGAAAACCTCTTTGTAGAGTCTATGTAGAGCTGGACGCAGAGTATCAATTAATATGTTTAAAGACTTTAATTTTTTTTTAAGTAGATTCTAACCAGCATACATGATATTTGATAAATTGATACAATTGCATTTATAGAAATAATCAAGTAGTAGCAAGCATTTTGCCTTTCAAATGAACGAATCTTTTAGTATAGTGAATTTGTAGAAAAATGATGTTACTGAATAAATTTATTTAATTCTATCTGACCTAATTGCCTTATTTAAAGGCTAAGCTATCTAGAATTTTAGTACAACGATAAGCATATATTTTACTATTATAAGTACAGTAAACACATCACCTGCTCGTTAACTGTGCTTTAAAATCCTTCCACCTACCATGCGCGTCAGTTAAGTGGAGCGTCAAGCAAAGCGTCAAGTATAACTACCACAAAGATAACACCGTTCGTATTACAGACATGTTGAGTTGCTCTTGTGTTTATTTACGTCCATCGTATTGTTTGTATACAGCCCGGCACGACTGCGCATCGGTATACGTCATACCCCTCCCGCATACCCCCGCGGAGACCTGCAGTTCCTACACCGGGGTCGAGCCGACTCACTCGCTCATTCATTCGACATTCGCAAACGTTGTTACACGCAGCCAGTGAAATTGTAATTACTCGTTTATTAATACCTTATTACCCTTCAACGCTATGTTGAAAGAGACCTCCCGCTATGACAGTCGAAATACAAGTCAAGAGGAGAGGCGTCCATTAACATCAAGTAGATTGCCGGCCATTGAAGAGCTTACTCTTGGCTTAAAGCAAAAGCTTCATCTGCAAGCTCGAGCAAGAGCAGCGCCTTATTATATTAGAAAGCAAGAACCAGTTGATCTCGTAGAAAGGTTACTGGAACAACGTGCCCTTGTCGCCGAGGCTGTTCGTAGATTACAGGAAAAGAAACAAACATGTCATGAAATATCCGTCGATTCCTAATTTATTTATGTTAATAAAACAAAACATTTTAGTTGTGAAAGTGTGGAACGTGTTGTGAAATCGTTTGTGTGCGAGAAACGTGTCGGGTTACAATGGTGCTATATGCGGAGAGCATGCGAGAGCGAGATGGCCGGTTGTGACGTGTCACGCACGACACGAATCACGAGAATGAACCAAAATGGCCGCTGGTATTCTACAATCATAATATTTATTCTTCGTTTTATAGTGACCTTAACTGATCAAAGTACTGAATGACGTAACCAACGTTTAGTATTGTGTATTATGTTTTTAAACAAATTAATTTCTCATTTTATATGACAAAGTCGTTAATGTAATAAAGCATTTCCAAGCTATGTTTATTAATATTATGTAAAATAAATAGTTCATTTATAAATGTAAAGTATTTACGAGCTTTAAATATTGATTTCCTATAGATGTTTAACTAATATTTAGAGTTCTCTCTCGATAGTCATATCAAATATTATGATTCAAATAATTCTAATAATGTATTTATATAAATTACTTCTTAAAACTAGTTCATATTAATCAAGTAAAAACTATCCATAAACTTAGTCCGTTATACTTTCACAATATTATTATACTATGAACATAACAGTACACCAATGTAATAAGTACAGTTATTTCCTCGCATGCTATAAGTAAGTTGGTATCGCACAAAAGCGATATAAAGCAGATATGATTATGCATTTACTTATACAGATTTCATAGATTCTGGACTGGTAAACCGCATCCATAACTGCTTGTATTTAGGGAAATTCTAGGCAATATTTTAATTATAAATGTAATTCTTTTAATGTCAACAGTCTTTATTATAATGTACAATCGTACCAAATCTGGTATAAAAATTAATGTAATATTACATGTGTGCATGTTTTAGTGCATTTTGTGATTTTAGATAGTTTAATTTATCGTCGATCTTGTGATTTAGATAAGTAAAGAAGTTATAACCTAATAAATGGAATGAATTTCAAAAACATACTATGTAGTTTGTTTATTTACATACACGAACGATAACTTTTCTATGGATGTCTGAAGTCTGAAATGACAAGGTAAGGTATGCAACCTTGTCTAATCACATTGATGTTAGATCTACTCTTTGGATAATAGACTAGTGGCGCCCTCTTGTATCCAGTAGAAAAAGTTCATCAATATTATAATTTACATACAAGTAACACCTTTATTTTTATTATATACGTTGTGCAATCTTTAATACGGTATTTCCTTATACAAAGACAATGCAAACAAACAAAAAATATGAACTTTCGTCTTTATAAAATAAGCGAAAGTTAATTATTGAATAAAAAAAAAATAATCGCGTTTATATACCTATAGAATTAAACTTTACCACCAATACATGGCGGATTGTTTTATTAAAATATTGCTACTTTATTCTTTTAAATTAATCAAGATTGTAACTAAATCATAGGCCTTTAATTTAAAACAGATACATTTATGACAGAATTATATACATATATCTTATACCTTTAAACGAGCAATTCTTGTATATATATATATATATAATTGGAATCTCGGAATCGGCTCCAACGATTTTCATGAAATTTAGTATATTGGGGGTTTTGGGGGCGATAAATCGATCTAGCTAGGAATTTTTTTTAGAAAATGTCATATTCGTGTTTTATTCGTGTTTTTTTTTCCTGACATCTATTGGTGAATAATAATACTATTTTGCTTCGTAGATAGCTGGACAACTGAAATAATGTCATATTCGTGTTTTATTCGTGTTTTTTTTCCTGACATCTATTGGTGAATAATAATACTATTTTGCTTCGTAGATAGCTGGACAACTGAAATAACACATAGGCACTTTTTATACCGATATTCCTACGGGATACGGTTACGCAGCACGCTTACGCGGTTTCAACCGCGGGTCACAGCTAGTTACTTTTTATATATGTAACGAATGTATAATATACAAAAAGTAGACAGATCTTTTTGAACGTGTTACAAAACATCACAAGTCAAAACTGACAGTCAGCGTCAAAGAGTAGTATAATAATACATGTAGTGTGAGTCTCTGTCCTAGAACAATTATTATGTCAAATGTCATTTTGCATATAAAATTACGAAGTGTAATACAAACATTAAATATACAGTTATATATTATCGTTTTAAGTATAGATATCGTCTTGTCATATTTTATTTTGTGTACTAATGTAGTGTTATAATATAGATAGAGCAAGGATAAACCTTTTAATATATGAACAGGTACATAGAGTTCTTTTTAAGTTTCATTTAGAAATCATGTTTGTTGCTTTAAATTGACTTTAGTAAGAAAATGAGTAATTTCTATTAAAATGTGATGTGGAGCGAGGACAAATCGCAAATGGTAAATGCATCAGTATTCATATCTACGTAATTAATGATAAATACCTACTGATAACATTATCATCATATTATAAATGCTAAAACAGATAATAATAACACCCCTTTTAATATTAACTGTATAGAAATATGGCGGCGTATTGGTCCATGGGTCCAGGCACCTTAGAAGTGCCTATGTCATTGTTTGCTAAAAACAGACAAAGGCTAGCAGAGAAATTACAAGACGGACAAGTGGTTGTGTTACAAGGTGGAGATGACATTAGTCATTATGATACAGATATACAATATGTATTTAGACAGGTAATTTATTTTAATAATATTTGTCTAGTAACAAACAAAAAATGTTATCTTTGCACTTCATATAGATATTATGTCATATGTAATATGAAATTATGTGAAAACAAAGTCTCCTTAGCAAGCAAATTAATGTACATCCTATATAAAATTTATAGTATTTTGTAGACATTTCTTGCTACAAAATCTTTTTCAACAGTTACTATGTAGTAAATATTTGTGAGACACTTGCTTCACTATATATACACTATAACTACACTATATATATAGTATTTTATAGTAAATACACCTCTATTTTCTGAAACAGGTTGATATGTATAAAGAGAATATGTATGCATGTGTATGTTTATAATTAAATTGAATTTTTGAAATTATATTGTATAGGAAGCCTATTTCACCTGGGTATGTGGGGTTAAAGAGCCTGGATGCTATTTTGCTCTAGATGTAAAGACCGGAAAGGCTCATCTTTTTGTACCTCGTCTACCAGATGAATATGAAGTGTGGATGGGGAAATTGTTAACTTGTGAACAAATCAGAAAAATCTATGCCATTGATGAGGTCCATTATGTTGATGAGGTAATTATGAGATATGTGCTTAATTAAATAATGGTTACAGACTAACTAATTTAAAATGAAAAGAATATTTAATGATTACTTTATTGATACACAGTAATCATTGTATATTTTTAAGAGCCTGACTGCTAATGCCTATTTTTGACCACTTATTAAATTTGAAAACTTTCAACTTGAGAAAATATATCAGTAAAATATGTACAAGTTAAATAAAAATAGTGTTAGTTAGCATTTCATTGAATATTGAAATGAAATGAAATGAAATATTCTTTATTGCACACAAAAACAATTAAATTAACAAAAAAATTGGAAATGGAAAGGAAGGGGCAAAGGGCGGCTTTATTGCTCAAAAGCAATTTCTTCCAAGCAACCCATGAAATAATTAACACATAAAAAGGTGGTGATTATTGCACATTCCACATTTTCATTTGTTTTTATATTTTCAGCTACGAGATATACTCAAATCCATGAACCCTGAGAAATTACTCACCCTTGTAAGTATTAAAATTATTTAGTATTACGTAATTTTTTTTTTCTATAAAACAAACACTAACACATAAACTTGACAAAAATATTCTATTAATTAAACACTAAAAGAACCAATTAACCAATTGTTTGAAAATCCACGAAGTTATATATAATAACTCAAATTTACAGTTGAATTGAGAAACTACATTTTGAAGAACATCAGTTAAAAAATATGATAGTGTAGATTTTATGGTGCTATTATATATAGAAACACAAAAAAGGCTATAAATTAAATATTATTTAAAATTTAAATTGAGTCTATAAAAAAAAGTTACCCAAACAAAATAGATGATAATTATGTATGGTGCATAATTTGTGTTTATTTTGTTTGGATTTAACTAATATTAAGTCCGTGTTAAAAAATTATTTCAGAGTGGTCCAAACACAGATAGTGGATTGACAGCAAGTGAAGCAGTTTTTGAAGGCATTGATGAGTAAGTTACCAGGAACTTGCAAAATGTTAGTTTCTTAAATGAAATAAATTATTTTATTCATTTAACAGTTTATGTATATTTCCAGGTTTACAGTTGACAATGAAACTCTCTTTCCTATTATTGCTGAATTGTAAGTAATCACTCACTACATTTTAAAAACCATATTTTTACATAAATATAAATTCTTTTTTAATTATAATTATTAATATCACACACTATGCTCTATGTGTGAAAATATTCGTATAATACATGTAGCCGGAAGATTATTAAAATCGTTAGCTAGTTATAACCAAACTCGCGAGATGGAAAACTGACAGAGAATTGTGGTATAACACACTCTTTTAATTTTACAGTGGTTTTTACAATTTTTCGGTGACATATGTAATGTTGTTTCTGCCTACATTTTAACTACATATATAAATGTCTCTATGCTTTCTGATATATTTTGTTTAGCATTTATTTCCGTTAAATGTCAAATGAGCTAGCAGGGTGCATTATCAGCAAGCAGCGATATAGTTAAAAATACACATATTTCAAATCAAATTAATCGAAATGTTCAATATTATAGATATTTATTTGTTTCTCACAATGTTTATTATTAATATTTCAGGCGAGTGATCAAAACACCTGAAGAAATTGAAGTGATGCGTTACGTGTGTAAAGTGTCATCTGATGCTCACAAACAGGTATGTATATTAAATTTACATGAATATTAGAATAAACTCTTTTTTACGGGGTTTAATTAAAAAAAAAATTACAAAAAAAAATCATTTGTCAAAAAATAATAAATTGCTTATAATTTATTGATTTTCGAATTATCTAAAGGGTTATAATTTGATAAAGGGATATTGAAAAAAGTATTTATCATAATTGTTAGCATTGTTGTTTGTAATAGATAAGAAGATAATATACAGCTTATTATACTTGCTAGACTATCTCTAATGATAATAACCCATATATTATTATTTCCATATTTAAATAGTAATCAATATCCATAATATATTGGAATACCTTGTTATCTATTATAACAGTTTTAAGAATGTTTCTCCCGAGATGTAGATACACGAAGATTTTATTTGAATGCAAAAAATTCTGAATAGATTTGTTTGAAATTGTGAATTAAATAATTTGCAGCTAAGACATTTTCTTATTTTTTTTATTCGATTAAGGTACAAGTAACGCCAGTATATTTTATTAGGGCATTAAATTTTATCTTTTACAACTATTATACAAAATACAAAAGGTTCTTCAATATAAACTGCAGATAATAAACAAGCTAACAGGCAGTCACAAAGAAAAGAATATGTTGTAGATACATTACACGTTATATTTATCTATGGTAAATTTACAACATTACGTGCAAAAACTCTCTAACCAAAGAATATAAATTCCAGGTAATGCTTTATGCCAAGCCAGGTCTAAAGGAGTACCAATGCGAGTCAGTGTTCCTAGACCACTGCTACCGTATCGGCGGGTGCCGTCACGTATCATACACTTGTATCTGTGGTTCGGGAGTTAACGCGGCAACTTTACACTATGGTCACGCCGCTGCACCTAACAGCAAGATTATAGAAGACGGTGATCTATGGTTTGTGTTTCAATCACTTAGCGTTGATCTTTTTTCATCTTGCCCCGTTGCAGTATTTTATACGTTGAGCTAGATTCAACGTTTTTTGGGTTTGATTTCCAGTTGAAACGTACAACAAAGAGTCTTATTATGTTAAGATAACACAGAATGGAGAAAATTTATCAATAAACAGTTCTCAAATAATCTGCTAAACTCAAACTCGAAAGTCAAATATTTCTAACTCAAATTTATCACTCACTCAGCAAGAATTTCTTCCTTTTTTAGTTTGTTCGATATGGGTGGCAACTATGCAGGCTATGCCGCAGACATTACGTGCACCTTCCCAGCTAACGGCAAGTTTACTGAAGATCAGAAACTCATCTATGAAGCAGTGCTTAAAGCTCGAGATGCTGTAATCAGGTTACAATTTTTTTTTTGTATTTACCTATCATTTTTAAATTAAAATACATTTTTAAATCATGTCATCACGAGGTGCACAGACTACAAATAATCAATTATATTTTTATTCTATCTTTGCAACAAGATACCTATGTCCGAATTCGATTAGGTTTTTAATGAAACATACTAAGTATCAGCATATTCTTTTTTTTTTTACATAATTTCGATATAATTTTTTCAATGCACTTCGCAGGGAAGCAAAGCCTGGTGTACTATGGACCGATATGCATTTGACGGCTAACCGGAGTATGCTTCAACATTTGAGAGACGGTGGTTTGCTGGTTGGCGACGTTGAGGAAATGATAGAGGTACACAAAAAAAGATAATAAAAAATCGATTCAATTTGAACTTTCGATTTTTTTTTTTTGTTTTTTTTTTCTTGTTAATATAACTAGAGCACATGGTTCAGTTAGACAATGGTAAAAAAATAAATGAATTGGAGGTACAATATCATGTCGATACAAGTCATTAACTCCGCGTATCTGTATATATTAAAGTTCTATCTATACTTCTATACTAATATTATAAAGAGGAAAGATCTGATTTTTTGTTTGTTTGTAATGGATAAACTCAAAAACTACTGGACCAATTTTAAAAATTGTTTCACCATTAGACAGCTGCTACTTGACTGAGTGACATGGGCTATATATTTACCACGGGCGGACTGCTAGTATTATATAATCATCAAATAAGTTACAGTTAGGGTCCATTTCCTTTTCCTCACCCTTATCTGCAATCTTCCTTTATTAATCATTTTCTCGTCCCAAAGGCCTCACCTCTGCAATGCATTAGCGATGGTCTATCAATATATTAACCATTATTTTATACATGGGCAAACATCATAATGCATTTATAAGCAACTAGCAAACCCCGCGAACTCCGTTTCGCCACCAGATGGCTTCGTTTTTCCCGCTTTTCTGTTGAAATTTTTCCGGAATTTTCTTTGCTATAAACCTCATGACGCCCAAGACCTTTCCAACGAATGCAAAACCGTGGAAATCGGTTCGTGCGTTCTGGAGTTATAGCGTCAGGAAGGAAAACCCGACTTATTTTTATATAGTAAGATAACTTCGATAAAATAGTCATGTAATAGTGTCAAAAGGTAATTTATAATGAAATTATAATTCAACCGAAAATAAATAAAACTTTTGACAAATTTAATTGCAATATTCCAAAACGGATTCATAGATTCATAGGAAATACGCTATACATAAAATAGTACTAGCTGTGCCCCGCGGGTTTTCCCTCGTAGTACCTGATGTTATAATATAGCTTAAAGCCTTCCTTAATGTGGACTATCTAACACTGAAACAATCTTTCAAATCGGACCTGTAGTTCCTGAGATTAGTGCATTCAACTGTACAAATAAACGCTTCAGCTTAAAAATATAAGTGTAAATATATATAAAAAAACAATTAGCACACACAAACGCGCATTCCACTCCAGCACGGCGTGAACGCGATCCTGCAGCCGCACGGGCTGGGCCACCTGATCGGGCTGGACGTGCACGACGTGGGCGGGTACCTGGCGCACTGCCCGCCGCGGCCGGCCGGCCCGCTCGCGCGCCTGCGCACCGCCCGCGCGCTGCGCCCGGCCATGCTGCTCACCATCGAGCCGGGCTGCTACTTCATTGATAAGGTGTGTGGGTTAAATACGATTTTTGCGTGAGTGAGTGATGAGAATTTTATTTTTAGTTTTTCTTGCAAACCTTTTACTTATAGATTATTGACAGAGAATGGAGAAATCCAGATCGTCGAGAATTCGGATTCAGAAAATAACACTCTTAAAATACTTATATAATGTCATTTGGTAAATCTAAATAAATAAATAAATAGGAAACGCTTGGAAACGCTTCAATCATGAACATTGAAGATATGAAATTGAGGTGTTAATGGGAACGTCTACAATACCTTTATTGTGGGAGCCGAGCACGCTTCGGCACGAATTGGGCCAGCTCGCACCGGGGAAGTGCCACACTCACACTCCCACAGAAAACCAGCGTGAAGTGAAGCTTGCTCAGCCCAGCGAGCCGTTCTTTATTCGTTACAATACTGCAGTATTTTATTCGTTAGGTGTTAAGGTTATATATTACACAAATTTTTTTTATCTTTGATTTCTGTGTAACAGGAATTATTCATTGCTTTTCTTATGTGTCAGTCGTCACAAACATTTTAAGTATTAGATAACATTTCCACGATTTGTGATAGATACTAGGTTAGGTTTAAATTTAAACTGTTTTAAAACATTTTTTTCCATGGTGTAGGAATCAAATGTATGTGGAGATATATAAGTATACATGTGTACAGAATAAAGTGGACAGAATTTAGCTCTATGAAAATCATATGTATGTGACCCGTAATCTAGTGTTATTGTTGATCGAAGTATACAATATACTAAATAAAAATTTACTAGAGCCATAAATTTTTTGTTACAGCTCTTAGATAGAGCTCAGGCTAACCCCGAGCAAGCGAGATTCTTTAACTGGGATAAAGTGAACAAGTACCGCGGTACGGGCGGTGTGCGTATTGAAGATGACGTGCTTATAACTGAGGATGGTGTGGAAAATCTTACTTTTGTACCACGAACGTAAGCCAATTTTTTTTTTCTTTGAGTGACAGTGTTTGACATTCCCAAGAAAACCCATAGACAATTTCTTTGTATTGGTCCGTTTATGACAGAAATAATAAATTCAATAATTTGCCTTTACTCTTTAAAGGTCATTGTAGAGTCAAGATACTCAAACTTACGAATGATTGAACTATTACATTTTTTTACGTAATGAAAGCGTTTTTCAAAATTAAGAAAAATAAATTTATGAAGGAAGGAAGGAAAGAATATATAAAAAAATTGGTCTGTGGAGCAAAAAAAAATATAATATATGTTTATACCAATTGGCATTTAATATGTATTTAACCAATATACCTAGTCTTGCCATAAATATTGTAATAAAGAAAAAAGAAAATTGTTAACTGCAAATAACATTTATTACT